>NW_008618848.1:8743-12505 GCF_000691845.1 Merops nubicus | reverse complement strand
GGAGCTGAAGGGAAAGAGGGGATGGATGTTGAGTTTAGGTGCCACCCATCCTGCAGGTCCTGGGCTGGCAGGGGTGCCATCCTCAGCACTGCTAACACCACCCAAAATCTGAGTGGCTAACCCCATTTTGGACCAGACTCCAAACCGAAATTCAATAATAAAAGGATTACACACAACGAATACATTCTAGAGGTCAATCCTCTCCTAGACCCCCTCCTGCTCCTACCAAATTCCTTGTCCAGAGCTCTAATACAAGAAATTGAAAATGGATCAACATCAAAACCCAGAGAGAAGCAGCAGTTCAAAAGGTTTTGTTGCTTACTGTCCAGGGAACTCAGAACCTTCATCAATAAAAACATTTTCAGGAGCAGAATGGTTAAGAGGAGTGTGGGATTTTTTTTTGTTTATTTTTTCAAGCTGATAAAAATCAAAAGCACCAATAAATCCAACGTAATCCAAGAAACAAAGAAGCAAGGACTAGCTTTCTAAACCTGTGCCAGCTTACTAAACTGGTCCCGAGCTGCCAAAACTCATCTTGTTTGTAGAAACATTCAGACGAGCAGCATCCTCGCCCAGGGAGGTCTGTTTAATCACTTCAGAAATTATTTCTTCCAGACAACAAAGAACCATTAGATTACTTAATTAAAGCCCTGATTATCTCCAACCCAAAACAACGGAACACAGAATCTAAAATAAGATAGCTTGAACCAGATGCCCTGCTCTTCACGACGCTTTGATTCCAATCAGTCGTGCACACACACGTCAAGCAAAGGGCAATAAATTACAACCATGTGCTTGAAGAAATTATCTTCACCATATTGGAAGTGGAGAGCCAAGGCTTGAAGCAAATGGTGTAAGATATTAGACTTCCATCTGGGAATAATAACCTACTGAACAAAAACATACCGGGGCATTAGCTTCAGGCAGCGTCTGAGTTAAACCTGGCCAGCAGGAGATCAAACTCAAACAGTTGTTTTTGGGGAAAGTGACATGCATTTTGGGAAAACAGATAACCCAGAAATATGCCTGTTGTTTAACACGTATAATAGAGAGGAAATTAAAAGCCAGAGAGAACTCTCTTTGCTGTAAAAGAGGAGAATTCCTCCTTATCCCAAGGAGAGATGAACTCTCCCTGAGAAATAAAGGGTGGGCAACTCTACAGAGCTACTTCAAGGTCATTTGCCTCAAACCAGGCACCCAGAGGGAACAACTTAGCCCTGGTTAAGAGGCACTGAAAATTCAGCCAAGTTTTTCTTCTCAAGCTTTCATGATTTGAAACCACTCCATGTGATACTACAAGACTTCTCCAGACTTATTTTCACGCTGCAGTCACTCGGTGTGCTGGCCAAGAAGCTTTTGGGGACAAAAACCACAATTTAAGACTAGTCTCCAGGGAGCAAATCTGAGCAGCTTATTTCTCAGAAATCCTTGACAAATGCCTAACAGGCTGTTTCCCTCCAAACACCCACGCCAGCAGGTGCCAACCCCTGGGAAGTGGCAAACCCAGGCCAATGACTCATTAAATGTAGGTGGGTACTTACCACACCTGATTAAAAGAGAAATCTACAAAGGAATAGTACGTGGGCCAAGTGGGACTGACACAAGGAAGGATCTGAAGTCTTGAGAGATGCCTGAGATGAACCCTGTGAGATATTATCACTCACTAGGTGTAAAGGTGGAACGGGAGATAATCCAGAGGGAGCTTGGGATGTGCTGAGAGCAGAGTGAGGAGAGCACATGTTCCCAAAAGCAGTTATTTTCTTACAGAAAGGAAGCATCTTCCTCTTCCTCCCCTGCTGGAATGGCCAGTGTAAGAGCTATTTTAAAGCTGGGGAGCAAAGAGAAGTGCCCACAAGGTATAAAGAGACACAACATCCTCCCACAATGGGCAGTCCCTGCTGGTGAGCTGACTGCAAGCTCAGGATCCAGCAGTTTAGTCCAGCAGTGCCCAGAGGTGTAGTTCAAGACATTCCCTACCCTGCAGGGAGCAGGACAGAACAGCCCCTTGAGGGGCTTTTCTATGAGAACTTGATGTGCCAGATCCAAGGCTTCTCTCTCAGCATCATTTCCATCCCCTCCATCTGCAAGCTGAAGGTGCCACAGCCTCTGCCCTTAAACTTCTCTAAGGAAGGTCTGTGATGGGAAGGATCAGTTATATCCTGGAGTCACCCATGGACAGACAACCCCACCAGAGTGAACAGAGCCCAGGAAAGTCTCTGCAGGTCAAGTCAAGGAGGTTTTTTTGCACTCTGCCTCCAAAAGGAGCACCATTTCTGGCAGGTGAGCCTGCTGTAGATGTTCCCATACAACAAACCATCATTTCCACAAAAGATACAGTACTGAAGACTTCTGGAGTGCTACTTTATAGTTTTTTAATTCACCAATGCTTTCAAATGAGCCTGAAAATATTTCACAATGCTGGAAAAAAACAACTCTGCTGTCCCTGGCTCTGGAATTTGAAGGGACACTGATAACTCTGTCCTGGAACCAACACCTCGTGCACTCCTGGCCAAACCAGGAGGCCAGTGACACCTTTAATCACCACCACGTGCCTCAGGCCTCCTCCTGCCTTTACAGGAGGGTGCAGTATTAGTCTCCAGCTCTAGCAGACCATGGAAATCACATTGCTGCCATTGCCATCCTGTTCCCCCTACAACCTTCCCCAGGCTCCCACATGGCTCAGCAGCTGTTAGCAGGTATTTGTTACATTCATTCCCAACCTGGCCTGTTGGCAAGAGCAGCAAAGCAGCAGCCAGGAAAGCTGGCACTTGTTACCCCCACCTCACTTCCCCCCCTCCAATCTCCAAGTAAAAATTAAGCTTCTGCTGTGAAAACACAAAATCCAATTGTCTTATTAAGGAAACTGCAGAGTCCAATGTCTGGAACAAAAGGCTGTTTCTATCCAAATCTCTGTTGTAGGTAAAGTACAAATCATTTCCAATTTCAAGCCTGAGGAACCCTTCAAATGGTCAGGTTAAGTTTCCCTAACTTTGCAAATTCTTTCCCAAAACACCATGATTTTTTTTACACCACTCAGCAAAACGTAAGCCACCCTTCTCCCCTCTTTCTGACACATTTTTGGGATCTCAACAGTCACCAAGGCACCCTGTGCTGCCAGGTGCCCTTATCTGGAGTGGCTGCACCACAGTCACAACACTCTGTCACCACTGGCAGGTGCCACTGGCACAGAGGTGTTGTGAGAAATCCCTCCCAGGGCCCTCTGACAACGGGTACAACTTGTGTTCATGTTTATATACTAGTGAAAGGTAACAACCAACCAAAAAACCTGCCACTGCTAAAGGTCCTTGGTACAGCCTCAATCCTATTTCATTATTTACCTAAAAAAGGAGAGAAATAGCCATCTGACAGGATTAATCTGAAATTAGATTTAGCAATTAGCTCTTAGACAATGTGGCTTGGTTAATAAGCAGCATACTCCTGTCAGAAACAGAAGTTAAGGACTGTGGGTTTGATGGGCAAACCATGAAAACTGTCTGGAACTGCCAAAATTAGGGAAGAAACAGGCAGAGGGTCATGCTGGCAGGAGGAGACTGAAACCACCAACTCACCAACTTCTTCCAAACAATGGAAGAGGATGGAGCCTGGGCACTACTTCAAATAAGAAGCAAGGAGCTCAGAAGCAATCAATAAAAAGAATAAAACTGGATCTGTATGAATTATTTGAGTGTGTAAGTGTATGAATAAAGAAATTTCTTGAGTTGGGGTGTGCTGTCTTGGGACACCCACCCAGGAGCATCAATT
>NW_008618848.1:4866-8572 GCF_000691845.1 Merops nubicus | reverse complement strand
CCACCTAAGTCTGAGAGAAACCTGTATTGTGCTTAAATTCCAGAAATTGGAACTTTTAGGAAGTTATTGTATGCAGCTGCAGCTTCACAGCCATCTGATCAGGGAGGGGTTTAAAAAGCCAGCCCTGGATCCATAACCCTGCTCATTTAAACAGGGGGATGAGGTCCAGCCAGCACAGGTTCATGAAGTTCTGCTTGACCAACCTGATCTCCTTCTATGCTCTGTGGATGAGGGAAAGGCTGTGGCTGTTGTCTAGCTGGACTTCAGTCAGGCCTTTGCCCCCCTCTCCCACAGCATCCTGCTGGAGAAGTGGCTCCTGGCCTAGACAGGGAGACTCTTGGCTGGGTTAAAAACTGGCTGGATGACTGAGCCCAGAGAGTTGTGGGGAATGGAGATAAATGCAGTGGGTGACTGGTCACGAGCAGTGTCCCTCAGGAGTCTAGGAGACAGAGGTGACCTCATGGCTCTCTACAATTACCTAAAAGGAGGTTGGAGTGAGGCTGGTGTTGGTCTCTTCTCCCAAATGACTAATGATAGGATGAGAGTAGATAGCCTGAAGTTGCACCAGGGGAGGTTTCCATTGGATATTAGGAAGAATTCTTCCCTGAGAGAGTGGTTGGGCACTGGGCAGAGTGGTGAGGGATGGGCCCAGGCTGCCCAGGGAGGTGCTGGAGTCACCAGCCCTGGAGGGGTTCCAAAAACGAGTAGTGGTTAGGGAAATGTGGGATGGTGATTGGACTTGATCCTAGAGGTTCTTCCCAACCATAGTGATTCTATGATCTTCGTCCTAGTGCATGCAGAATCCCCTTGGTCCTGGTCTGTAACCTCTCTTTGCTGAATCTCTAACTGCAGCAACTCCAAACCTCTCTCTGCTGAATATGCAAAATTCTCCTCTTCCAGTAAGGTCAGATATCAATGTTGCTTACAAGAGAAATTGGATAGCTATGAAAATAATGCATGAAAGTAAAAATCTGATACATGTAACAAAAGTGAAGATTACACACTTAGACAGGCTACACACACATCAAGTCCTATCTTAAAATGAGCAGGAAATGTAGCAAGAAAAGTACCTTTTAGCCTGATTTTTGTCAGCATTGCAACCACTCAGTGCCTCACAGTGAACCACATCTAAGGATGTGTTTTATCTCCATTTTTGGCCCTTGCAGAAGAACATTGATCCCCACCCAACTGCTGCAGTTCAGTGTTCTAGTGCCTGTCATTTTTCTGGGAGGTGTGAAAGTTGCTGCTATCTGTACAAGATATTTTGAGAGAGCAGAGTCTTGAGGGAGTGGAAAAAGCAGATGGTTTAAGACTGAACTTAGTCAAGATCAAAGAGAACGTGGGTCATTTCAGGACAAAGATGCCATTAAGCTGTTAGGGAGGCAGGAAAGCATCTCAGCATCTGCCTTTAGCATCAGCATGAGAGATTTGGTTGTGTTTTCCTGCCATGAAATCCCAGCAGACACCTCCCAGCAGCGGGTCGGTGGCCGCCTAACCCTTCTGCCTGTGCTGCACCCTCAGAGGCAGCCAGGGACCCCCCTTTTTAGACTCGTGGTATGTGGAGCACCAAGGAAACAAAGCAAGCAGAGGGCTCTGCAGAGCAGAACTGACATACAAGTCTCTGTACTGGTCAAAGGCATTGTTGGCTTCCACCTCCAGCTTGCGCAGGCGAGCGGATGGCATGGCACCGTCTTCCAGGGGAGGGTCGTATTTGTTACTCCACGGGGACCTGCCAAAGAGAGCAGGGAAAGGGAAACCATTAGAACACAGAGACAGGCTCAGGAAGCTGGGAGATCAGCAGGTCTGACCAGATCCACAGGCCTTGAACAGCCACAGACACGAGGTACTGAGAGGAGCCTGGCAGAATTTCATCCTCAACGGTCAGTTCAGAGGCCAAAGAGACAGTGACTCCTCAGAGTTTACCCAGACCTGGGGAAACACTCCCCATCTATAGTTTCATCAGTCACACTGGGGTTTCACTCTGTTCCTTCTTCAATATTCAGAAATGAAGCCCCAGCTGTTGCATGAAAATAGTTTTAAATACCTCCTGTGCAAGTACAAATAGATTGTGTAGGGGTTTTATTTTTGTATTTGAGCCAAACATTGCTGTCTACAATCAAGGTCCAAAATCTCCTCCCCTGTTCTGCTTTGAAATAAACTCTACATTTAGCACAAGCTTAGGAAAACATTTGAGTAGCTGGCAGGATTTAATAGGGTTTGTAAAGCTGCAGGTTTTACCATGATTTCTGCAGGTGTGGAAGAGATTTTGTGCACTTAATGAAAGAGTTGGTATTAAAAGATTAATGGAACCCTTTGCCCATCTGCTTGAGAGACTTTTATAATTCCCATTCTGGAAACCCTGCATTCTCCTTTTCATTTCCCCTGGGAATCACCAACCTACATATATCCCTGCTACTTTAAAGAAGGTGCCTCTACCCTTTACCCACTCACTTTTCAACATACTCCAGCCTGCTAACACCAGGTCTTAATGCACTCCAGAAGGGCTTTTGCCTCAGTAGCCATTTGTTACTCATTTCTCAGAAAGGCATCTGACTCTGACATCTGTTTCATGCAAAGCACAAAGAACAGGCTCTGCTTGGCTCTGGCTTTGAGCTTTCCCAACACTTCACCATATCTGAGACTCAAAAAAAGGTGAGACAGCAGGAAAAGCTAAATCATTATGTCACATCCACCCAGAGCAATGTTTTTCAGGTGGTGGTTCTCATTTTAAACCAGTTGCTTTGGAGAAAATTTGGTGGCTACAGGAGTGCTCCTGTACCCCATGGCTCTCTGAAACCTGAATGTTAATTGGTTAATTGAAAAGATTTCCTGTTTTCTGTGAATTCTGAACACCAGGCACAGGAAAGGGGTGAGGAGAGGATTCACACAG
Source organism: Merops nubicus (assembly GCF_000691845.1). NCBI lineage: Eukaryota > Metazoa > Chordata > Aves > Coraciiformes > Meropidae > Merops > Merops nubicus. The sequence continues at coordinate 5,682 of NW_008618848.1, read as the reverse complement.
GAGCCACAGGCAAGACACTTGAATTGTAGACATGAGGCTACAGGGATGGGATTTAAGGCAAGCCTAGGAACACAGATTCCTCCAGCTAGCAGATTGTGGCATTTTCAGCCCATTACAGTTGAGTCAGCAGCAACTTCACCTGAAAAAAAGCAGCCTCATAACACAACCCTGGTTTGGGTTTTCTTTTCTTTCTTTGGAAGAGTACTCACATCACATTTAAAAACTTCACTGGAGGCTATTTGAAGAAAGACAGACAGACAAGCACTTAAATTTCAAGCCAGACCTCTAATTTCCCTAAAAGAGAATGTTTTTTGTTTCAGCTAACAGTGTTGTTGGCACTGAATTCCCCATAAGGATTCCATTTAATAGAGTGATCAAACATACCTAGAGTGGAAATGTAGGGACAAAGTCAGGGCCCTTGAAGTCTCATATAGAAAAAAATACATTAATAAAAGCTTTCCCTTCACAATGTGGATTCCATGGGGGTTTGATGTCCCTCCCAAACCTCAGTATTGCAGGGGCACCCACAGAAGTCCCTGTGAGCCTCTGTGCACTGAAGGCTGGTCCCACAAGCAGCAGTGAAAGACACAAAAATACAGAGAAAGTGAAAATTATCTATTTATGAAGAACAAAGAGACACCAAAAATCTGCCTTCTGGTTTTAACAGTCTTCAACATGGAGAAAATCAAGTCTGTCCAAATATGAGGAAGGAGTAAACTGTTGGGCTAAGCATCAGGATATTCCCTGAGCCACAACCACCCCCTGCAATGCTCCAGGCGTGGGAAGAGTGGCTGGGCAGGTGCAACTGGGGAAGGG
>NW_008618848.1:4008-4788 GCF_000691845.1 Merops nubicus | reverse complement strand
AGGCCGCCAGCGCCCTGGCTTGGATCAGCACTAGTGTGGCCACCAGGACCAGGGCAGGGATTGTCCCCCTGGGCTCAACACTGGCTGCACCTCAAAACCTGGGGTCAGTTTGGAGCCCCTCACTCCCAAAAGGACCTTGAGGGGCTGGAGGGTGGCCAGAGAAGGGCAACAGAGCTGCTGGGGAAGGGTCTAGAGCCCAAGTGTGGGGAGGAGCAGCTGAGGGAGCTGGGGGTGCTGAGCCTGGAGCAAAGGAGGCTCAGGGGAGACCTTCTGGCTCTGCACAGCTCCTGACAGGAGCCTGGAGCCAGGGGGGGGTTGGGCTCTGCTCCCAAGGAACAAGGGACAGGACAAGAGGGAACAGCCTCAAGTTGCCCCAGTATAGATTGAGGTTAGGGAAATTTCTTCCCCTTGAGGGTTGCCCAGGGCTGTGCCAGGCTGCCCAGGGCAGTGGTGGAGTCCCCATCCCTGGAGGTGTTTCCAAACCATGGAGATGTGGGGTGAGGGACACAGTTTAGCAGTGGCCTAGGCAGAGTTAGGGTGATGGTTGGACTCTATGAACATGAAGGTCTTTTCCAACCTCAATGGTTCTATGATTCCCTGTGTACTGCACCATGGAACTGGTGGAGTCACCATCTGAAAGGTCACACATCCCACAGCAGCCTTTTTTCAAAGCCAATTCCCAGCAAAATTGTAAAGCCACTCAAAACCAACACAAAACTAAACCCAAGCCCTATAAAACTTGACTCATGGTGAGAAAGGCTGACTACCTAGCTTCCTGCT
>NW_008618848.1:0-3977 GCF_000691845.1 Merops nubicus | reverse complement strand
AAGCAGTGTGAGGCTCAGCTGTCTGCAGAATGCTTTGAAACCCTTGGATTAGTATTAAAAGAAATGCAATTAGCAGCCTCTCCAATCAGAGGAGCACTGGTGCTCAGTTTGAAGTGTGCAGTAACTGGAGCTGTGGCTCGTCCCAGGCAGGGAATAACATTTCTTGGGGCTTCTAATTGACTGTGTGGTTCTGAAAAAAATCTTTGTGGAAATATCAAAAGCTTTTAGAAGCACAGTGAACTCCTCCTAGGTTTTGGCCTAATTGATTAGTGCAAGAGCCACTTCCCAGTAACAACTTCAGATTTTATGAGGTATGAGTAACTGTGTCTGAGCAGAGGCACAGAATGGGATTAACACATGCTCATGTTAGTGTTCCTCAGCTTTCAAAGGCTTTTGCTTTGTGCTGAAGGAAAGAATTTACTTCACTGAAGAGAGCTGAGACCAATCAATTCCAGAAGGAAGAATCACTTCAATCCAGAACTCCTGAATCAAAAGCCTTACAGACTTTAATGCCAGCAATTAATACCTTGTGCCTGTTCTAGATGAACAAATGGAATAGCTTTCCTGAAACCCCACTACTTAATCAATCCTGAAGGTTTGGAAGTGATTTTCAAGTCCTCCTGCTTAATATTTAAATACCTTCTCAGAAAGAAAGAGATTGAGCAAATTTCAGAGGCAAACATGATCTAACCTTAGAGAAAGGGCTGCCCCAAGCTCTGAGGAAACACAGAGGGGCAGCAAGTGTTGGCAGTTGTCCCAGTGTGTCACAGGATGGCTCAACAAGTGCCTTGTCACATCTCCCCTGCCACTGGTGACAGAGGATCCTGTCATCAGCCTCAACAGGCTGCCAGGGGACTGCAAGAAATGTATCCCAGCTTTTCTGAGAGAGCATCTCTTGAAAAACCTGCATGAAATCCAGGATCCAATCCCTTCCCTGGCATCTGCAAGAGATGCTGCTGCACGAGTCCATCTTGTGGAAGGCAGAAGCTAGAAAACTGTTCTAGCTACTAATTTCAAACTGATTAAATGAATAATAGTTATGACTACAGCAACTAACTAATGTAGCCATAGCAGCTTAATGCATAAATGCTTTTAAAAGATTCTTTTGTAGAGAGCTGAACAAATTTTCAGTGTTAGACTAGTACCTGAAAGAACACGAGTGAACATTTCAACCTTAGAGATCTTCTTATTTCTTGGCCCACTGCAACAGGTCATATATTTTTAAAGACTTCAGATTTACACTTGGCCATAATCCTGAGGCACTGTCAAATTTTGCAGCTGTTATCAGTGACACTCTCCTATTTCTAGGACAAAATGAATCTCAGCATGGTCTCTGTGTGAATCACCTACAGAAACACCCTCAGTTTAGATAAGCACCTTGCCTACAACTCAAAGCAATCAGAACTAATTAATCCAGAATCCTTTATAAGCTTACCTGCTTCTGCAATGATGGCCTGAGCCAAAGGAAAAAAAGAAGTGTTAAAATATTTCCTGGAATGCCAATTTGAAACATCAAAATTCCTGAAACATCAGGGCCAGATGAACGTAAAACACCCCTGCAAATCTGCACACAGCAAAGCCACATTCTCACTGTAGAACAGTTCCAATCATTAGCCCTAAAACCACAAGCTCTTCCACTGAAGCTGCATGGAGAGCCAGAGATGTAACCCCTGTGATCACAGCCAGGAGCAGCAGAAGGGCTGAGCTGTTAACTCAGGACAGAAGATGAATGCTGGTCATTACTTCACAGCCTAGCACCCTCGTGAAGGGGAGAGATAAAAGCCAGTTGATGCAATATCTGCAAAGGTCTCTGGACTCTATCTCTGTGGTTTTTAATTAAATATTTGGAACGAGGCCACTGTCACTACAGTCATTAAGAAAAGTCAGGTCATGTAGAAAAAAAAATAGGGGAGGGGGAGGAATCACTCAACAAATAGTTGCATTACTGTCACTCAGCTGAAATCATCCTAATGGCAACATATAGAATACAAATATTCAAAGTCTGACTGCATTCAAAGTGGCAGCCAAAACACTGGAAACTCATTATATCATTCCAGTATTACAGCCCCTTCCACTTCCAGTTTCATTATAATCACACCCAGCTCACACTGTTCAAATGTTTCCATTGGTTTTGTCTCCAGCCCTCAGAATCAATGAGCTATTTTGGTAGGAAGGGATTCCTCCTCTTTGCTAAAACCTTGGGCCAAGACTTTCCTACAGAACTAATGACATTGCAGGTCTGAAGTCCAGCTCAGTCCCTTGCAGAACACAAGTGAAAGAGCCTTTCCCAGCTGGCAAGTCCCCCCTGCTTTGTACCAGCAGATGATGATTTTGTTTAAACTGACTGCTTGCATCATCTCTTTTCTCTTGTAAATCCATTCCAATGATTTCACAGCCCTGCTAAAAACAATGGATTCATTTCCTATCAAGGCCATCATGGTCATTTCTTCTCTCAGACAGAACTATGCTACAGAAAGCCTCAGAGAAACGTGCTAGTCACCCCTTTAACAGGATAACATCATCACATTTTAGGCTTCAATGACTGATTGCAAACCCCAGCAAAGAAAACGTGCAGAAACACTGTGGTTTGTAGGACAAAACACATCTTGTTCTGGAGCCAGACTGTGGAGACCTGCCTTGCAAAGGTCATCAGATTAGCAGCCAGACAAGCACGTTATCCAAGGCTGCAGTGCTCCATGGTGGTCTGCAGGGGAAGGTGTTCAGGAGTGTCCACATCAGAGAAATAAGAAAAATTCTCATAATCAATGTCTTACTCAAATAAAGAGTATTTGGAACAGTCCCAGCACCACGGCAGAGGAGAATTTAATCATTAAATTTCCTAAGAGTAAAAAGAAGGGACTGCAGTGCTTGTCCATAGCTCTTATTCACAAGTAAACCCATCAGTTCCTTGCTCTGGACACAACTCACCTATATGAGTCTCCATCTCTGTTGTAGTCACACAATAGATAGTCTTTTCCTACCACCTTATCTCGTGCAATCTTCAATGGCTGGTCAACAGAGGAGAGGAGATCTTCACAGAGGCTTGGGACCTAAGGAAACAACAGGGAGGGAAGAGAGAATAGCACATTAAGGTTAAAAGAGACTGGCATCCCTAAGGACAGATTTTGTTATTAACAACCCACATCAGTCCCAAAGCCACAAACCCTTTAAAAAAAACACACCAAAAAGCAAGCTGCACTTCAGTTATAACACAACCCTCTGCTCCCACCTCCAATAATTTCAGATTACCTAACCACCAGTGTGGTCCAGTACAGTTAAATATATACAATATATACATTCCCAAAGTCAGCTCCTTGCCAAGGACGGCCAGCAAAGGGATTGTCAAGGACTGATGAAAAAGGTCAATATTTATAGTGGAGCAGAAAAGAGGGAGCTGCTAACAGAACACGCCATGCCTCCACCAGAATCTATTTTTCACAAGTTCCCACTTTGGGCAGAGTTCAGAAGAGTTTCCAGGCAGCTGGCCAAACATGACCACGTTGGCCAATAAAAACATGTGTGTGTCTGTGTGCGTGCACACGGAGAAATCAAACCTCTCCTACACAGGTAGCTCTTCAAGGAGTCACAATCCCAGCTGCCTCCTTGCACTTCACGTGGAGAACGACTACCAGAGCTGCTTTTGACATGGCAGAGGGGCTTTGATGTCCTGCCAGGAGATGACATGTTACAGCCTGGAGCCAGCAAGCACGAGCAAATCACACCAGTCCCACCCCCTGGCTCTGGAGCTGATGGCAGCCCCCTCACCAGGAAAATCCCAAGCACAAATACAGGCTGGGCATGGAGTGGATTGAGCCCAGCCCTGAGGGGAAAGGCTTGGGGGTGTTGTTTGAAGGGTCAACATGAGCCAGCAACGTGCAGGTACAGGCCAGAAAGCCCCAGCATGGGCAGCAGAGTGAGGGAGGGGATCCTCCCCCCATCTCCACTCTCAGGAGACCCCACCCAGAGCACTGCATCCA
>NW_008618847.1:0-5377 GCF_000691845.1 Merops nubicus | reverse complement strand
AAAAAAAACCAACCTGCTTTTTCTTCAGGCTTCAACCAGCAGGAACAGTTCAGCTCCATTATGCAGGTGATAAAAGCTCTCACCCTGAAGAATGAAAAAGAAAAGCAGCCAAAGGGGTGGCTGTGGAAGCACTTGGATGGCCAGGAGGCTTTGGGCCAGAGAGCTTCCCAGAGAGGCAGCTTGAAAAGAAACTGGTGGCTGGTTTATTGTTTTGAGGGTTTTTTTCTCATTTTATTCCACATCTTTGTGGGCAGTACTTCTAAAGGAACAGGGTTGCATCAGCAGCATGTCAGCTTTTAAAGCACTTTATTTTCAGTAGGCAGAATGAGGAAAACCTTTCCCTGTCCCTATAAACCCAAGGAATCACGCACAATGGAAGGCTGTGGGTTTTGGGGCAGGTCTCTCCAATTTAGGCTGAGGTTGGTGAAGAAGCCTAGCAAAGTTGATAAGGATCAATGCTCTCAGCTCTCAGCTAGCAGGAAGCTGAGCTCAAAAACATTTAGCTGGAAATACAGAATGAATGAAGAATTTTCACCCCTTGCTGCTCCAATTTTAATCCCTAGAGGTTTTGAGTGATGTTAATTAAGACTCTTGGATTCTCCTGCCTGGAGAGGACAACGTGCCACACATTCCCCTCTGCCTGCTGCAGGGAAAGATCTGCCACCAAGGCATCAAGGTGACACCGTTGGAGGCAGGAGATGATTTCTGTGAAGCTGAGCACTCATGGAGGGTGTTCAGCCACTCACACATCTGTGAAGAGTCATTTAGGGGCTGTGAGGGCATTTTGGAACTTGTGGGGCATTATTCATCAACAGTCCACTATGGCAAGAGTAGAGTGTCCCTCTGTATTCCTCTCACATTTGGGGAGAATTGTCTCTTCACTGAGTTTTGTGGCACTTGTTCATGAGTGTCATTATAAGTCAGTAATTTGGAAGTAATTATATTGTTTAAGGTGGAAATTTAGGAAAGTTGTGGGGTTGTTTTTTTTTTGCAGTTGGGTTTTATTTTTCATCGTTTTGTTTCTAGATCCAAATGAATTGAGGGTTTTTTTTCTTTCAAAAAGCAGCTAGAGAAGATTTTGACTAATTAATTCATCCAGTACTGGCAGGTATGTGACTGCTCATGTGTGCTGAAGCCTGCCAGCAAAAGGGCTTCCTCTGCACTTCTCTTCCTCTCCTCATATCACATCTATCCCTCCAGTCCCACTGGGAAGCTCAGATGAACTTCATTGATGAAGAACTAAATGCTCCCTTGTCACCTAAACACATCATCTGTATTTCCCAAGTCTCACTGCCTCTTCTCCTGCAGTCCACACAAAGACATGTACATCCAAGTGGAGTTTTTTTTCCTCCATGGTCTACTGAGTTTCAAAGGCAGGATGAAGGCTGTGAAAGCTCTCTGCAAGGTTAAAAGGAATCAAACCTGAGCATTTCTAATAGGTTTTCTCTGTGTTTGCTATCAGGCTCCATCCTACCCAGTGATTTCACTAGTCAGGGCTAATATAAAAATATTTCTACTGAAATTCAGAGCTGGCACAAAGATCAGTGAAGCTACTGAGGATCTGTACACGGTGTTAAGATGAGAATCATAGAATCATTTTGGTTAAAAGAGACTTTCAAGATCATTGAGTCCAACCATTAACCCAGCAATGCCAGTTCACCACTAACCCATGTCCCTCAGCACCACATCTCCATGGCTTTGAAACCAGGGATGGGCACTCCACCACTGCCCTGGGCAGCCTGGCACAGCCCTGGACAACCCTTGCAGGGAAGAAATTTTTGCTATTCTCCAATTTAAACATCTCCTGGCACCATTTCCTCTGGTCCTATCTCTTGTTCCTTGGGGGGAAAAGACCAACTCCCATCCTGGCTCCAACCTCCTTTCTCCAGGCTGGTTCCTTCAGCCACTCCTCCTAAAACTTGGGCACTTCCTCTATCTCTTGTTCCTTGGGGGAAAGGACCGACTCCCATCCTGGCTCCAACCTCCTTTCTCCAGGCTAAGCAATGCTGGTTCCTTCAGCCACTTCTCCTAAAACTTGTGCCCTTCCTAGCAGCACGTTGCCCTGTAGCCAAACACAAAGTTATTGCTCAGAGAAAGCAACGTGAGCCATGCTTATAAAACAGGGATGCATGTTGCCAAGCAGTGACCTGGTGTGGGTCAAGGAATTTGGCAGGGATTCCAAGGGATGGGGACATTTAATTAGTGAGTTTGGAGTGGGAAGATGAGGTCTTGTCTCTCTGCCTAACTTGCACCAGGACAGAGAGGAATATTTTCAGTGTTCACAGTTTTAAAGGGTTCTGGTGAAACTATAAAAAAGGAAACATAAGAAACAATTGAGATCTAGGGAAAAAAGTGTTTCTCAGTGAGCCTGGTAGTAGAGTCTGTTTTCTTTATCAGAAATGAGGCTGAGAAGTGACTTGATTATAGAGTACAAGCACCTTCCAAGGGGAAAAACAGTAGCATCTAAAGAGCTCTTAAATGTAGCACGAAGAGGAGTGGTAAGAAGAGATGATAAGAAGTTGACACCAGAAAAATTAAAAGAAAAAAAAAAATGCAATTAGAAAATAGTCTTGAGTGTGATTAACCTGGGAAACTAGAGCCACCAAGGCTTTGGTGTGTTCCATTTGACTCCTCTTGTGAAATGAAAAAGAGGTTGAGCAGGTATCTGAAAGGCTTTTGAACTGTGGTGTCTTTTTTTTCCTGAAGAGATATTCACAGAACAGAGGGAAATGCTCCAACCCTGTGAAGATGGGCAGATGCTGGAGGTGAGCAGGTCTCCTCTCCCACCGTGAGGGATTCACACGTTTCAGCAGAGGTGTTTCCACTGAGCTGGTCACACCTAAATCCTCTTTAGTCAACCAAGAGAAACAGACACTTCCATGACATAGAGTTGTCTGTATTTAGTTGGATTATTCTCATTTGGTGACTATATCCAGACGTGTTCAGCCCTTTATTACATCCCTCCCTCCCACCGTGAGGGATTCACACGTTTCAGCAGAGGTGTTTCCACTGAGCTGGTCACACCTAAATCCTCTTTAGTCAACCAAGAGAAACAGGCACTTCCATGACATAGAGTTGTCTGTGTTTGGATTATTCTCATTTGGTGACTGTATCCAGACGTGTTCAGCCCTTTATTGCATCCCTCCTCTTTCTTTTTAATTTACAAACTTAATCCACCACTCTATTGCCAAGAAATAATTTATTGAGTGGGGGTTAAACGATGGTTTGGGCTAGTGAACTGAAAACTAGATGGTTTGGACTGGATTGAACCAAAAACCCAACTCTCATCTTCAGATCACCCACCAGATCACCAGTTGTGGGTTCCCACCTGGGCTGAACTAAACTGGATGAAGTAAAAAGGCTCTTCAAGTTTCTGCTAAGCCACAAATTCCCTTCAGTGCCTCTTTGCACCTTCCTTTGAATTGCCACAAGGTGGGTGGTGGGAAACTGTAATTAAAAGATAGAACACACATTTCAGGAGGCTAAAGGGGAGGCTGTAGGCACAGAGCACCTAGAAACGAGGAAGAAAAGTTGTTAACAAGGTCCAGGAGGCAGATACAGGAGAACTCTGTCCCCTTTTTGTTCTCAGACATCTAGGATTATAAATAGAAGCTAATGGAATGCAGCGTCCTGCAGGAACTGTGAATAATTAGATGGCTGATGTACAAGAGCAAGTGGAGGTCACAGAGATAAACTAAAATAATGCTGGGGTTTATTGGGTAAAAAAAAAAAACAAAAAAATGACTTGGAAATTACTTTGGCTGGCTTCTTGTTTGAATGGTAGGAAAAGAAAATATATAAATCCTGAAAAGCAAAAGCTCAATTCAAGACACGAGTGCAAATGGAGAGTAATTCCATTAAAGGTAATGGAATTACGTCAGGCTAAGGCCGGAGGTAACTTCAGACCCAATTACTTCTTGGTCCTGAAATGAGATCTCAATATTGTTTGCTCGTATTTGTATTGCAGTGAAAACCCAAATGAGAGAATCATTTTGCTGTGCTGGATGTCGCTTCCCAGAACCTCCGCTCCCGATAGACAAAATACACAAAATAAGAGAAAATAAGCAGAAATTGGTTCTGTGGGTAACAGAAGGAGGAACTGAGGCAGAGGAGGAGCCAAAATGATCATATAGAAGCAACCTGGCTCATTAATTCATTTTTTTTATATAGTTTTTTAGAAGGAAAAATGAACGTCTTGGTGTCTGGGGTAGCAGCGTGCACCTGGCCAGTGACAGCAGTGTGGAGGAAAGCTTGTCCTTGGAGTCAATTATGAAATAGAAAACCAAAATAAAGGACTATAGAAAAGGACATCTGAGGCAAAAACAGTTGAACGTGTGGCTGGAAGGCAGCAGGTTTTTGTGACATGAGTTTTTTTGATCTTTGTATAAAGAAGAGACCGGTAGAAAACGCAAGGTACAAACCCAGGTTATTTTTAAGGTTATTTTCTCATGCTTTTTAAAACTCTTTCTGTTCCTGCAATGAATTTGTGAATGAGTGTTTATATCAACTAGTAAAATCACACAGTTAAATTTCATCTTGTGCTGCAGGTAAGGAATAGTTATTTTCTTTAGCACAAAAAAAATAGAGTTTGAACAGGGAACATGGAAAATGCCAACCTATGAAAGAGGTTTTGTTGTGGTCACTGCTTCCTCCTGGTCCCACAGCTTTATTACTTTTTAATTATTATTACTTAACATCTCTGTGGCATCAGAGGGGCACTCAGATGCTCCGTGTTGTTAGCAATGAACTGAAATATCTTGAATTTCCCCCAACCATCCCATCTGTAAAGAGATTTTCTCAAGAGTCCACGACAGCTGTTACTGAAAACTATTGTCTAAAATCTGGTAAATGTTTTATAATCTCTAATTTATGGTCTTGGGCAGTACCAGGCTGGTTGGGGAACAGGAAAGGAGTTGTTTGGACTTAAATGACTATCAAGGTTCTCAATGGGACACAGTGAACACAACATGATATTTCAGTCTGCTTTAAGAATAAAATTGTGAATTTCTCTTAGTATTATATCACCATTTCTTGATGGCTAATTCCAAAATACGTAGATGTAGAGAGTCTCACAGCTCCTGAAATTTTGGGCAAGCCTCAGCTTGCCATGCCAGGTAACAGAGCTGGAATTGTGAGCCAAAAGGAATCGAAGACGTGTTGTCTTTGATATTAAAAGGGGAGCTGATAAATTGCTGGATTCTCTGTTATAAAGATTGATTCTATTTTGGTCCACGAGGGAGGCAGCAGATGATTTGATTGGGTGGATTAATTGATCCTTTGCTTTTCAAGCAATTTTGCTCACTGTTTTTCAACCACTTTGCATTTGGAGAGCCACCACGCCAACACGGAGAGCGTTCAAAAGGCAGGGAAAGCAGAA
>NW_008618846.1:0-502 GCF_000691845.1 Merops nubicus | reverse complement strand
ATTCTATGATTCTATGATTTTATGTTAACAGATAACTCATGTTACCAGATAAATACATCTGACATCTACAGAAATAACAGATCCTTCACTGTCTTGTTCTCATTTCGTTAAATATTCAGTGTAAAGATTTCTCTTACATACTCACTGTTATTGTTAGATCTTAAATAAAAAACAATGTTATAAGTGTAATTATAGAATTACGTTGGTTGGAAAAGACCTCTAAGATCATCTAGTCCAACCACTAGCCCTACTCTGCTAAATCCACCTCTAAGTCATATCCCCAAGCACCACATCTACATGGCTTTTAAACACATTCTCAACCACCGCCATGGACAGCATGTTCCAATGCCTGACAACCCTTTCAGTGAAAAAGTTCATCTTAATGTCCAGTCTAAACCTTCTGTAGAGCAGCCTGAACCCATTCCCTTTTGTTTTTTCACTAGTTACTTCTGAGGAGAGACCAGTGCCTACCTCTATACCATGTTGAAATGCTGGGGTTTGA
>NW_008618845.1:9938-21123 GCF_000691845.1 Merops nubicus | reverse complement strand
ACCCAAGGGCAGGACCCGACCCTTGGCTTTGTTGTTAGAACTGTTCAGTTGTGTGAGGCGATTTCTATCAGCTGAGCTTCCAGCTCCCTCTGCTCAGAGACACAGAAGAGCAGAAAATACAGAAGAGGTTTCAATGCACAAAGAGCAGCCCAAAGATTGCCTTTCCCATAAAACTGTTAAAGTGGTTTATTCAGTAGAATTAAATCATCTTTCAAACACAGTGACACAGACCAAAAAAAAAAAATACCCTGATTACTGTTTTAGTTATGGCTTACATCAATTGATAGGCTTTCTATTGCAACCATAATACAGCTACAGAAACAATAAGCAAAAATCACAGGGTGGAAGGCTGAGAAAAGGAAAGGTGAGGCAATGGACCAAGGGATTAACATCAGCATGAAAATACCATGACTCTGCTTGGGTTTCCCCAACCCCACCACCACCACCTTTCTGAAATACCAAACACAAAACAAGCTGTATTTTTGTAGCAGCCCAAGCTCCCCCAGTATGAAGACACAGAGTTTTGCTCCATTATTTCCAAACTAAGCATCTGTTTTCCACCAGCTGAAAACAGAGGACGTATTCATCCATTCAGTACAATTCACCTGGGCTGAACGCAGAGGCTTGAGCAGGGAACTCATGGTTGACAATAAGGAGGACCCAGAAATGAAGCAAAAATCACCGTGTCCTGTGGGAGACTGAGCAGGTACAGTCAGTTTTCCTCATCTCTAAGAGGACAGGCTGGAGCATCACACTTAAGTGTGTGACACTTGGCCATCACAAGGTTAACAAACAAGGATTCATTCCATTCTTCTTGCTCCCCACAGCTAAAACAACCAGAGCTGTATGGACCACTGGAGATACTTCAGTGTCTTGGTCCATCAGTTTCAGGTAGAACAGACATCTCAAGAACTAGCCAACACAATATCTGATTCTGCTGGCTTAATTTGTCACCATTTTACATGCTAGCACAATTTACAGTGATTAGTACAGTTAAAAATGTACATCAACTTACCCAAAGATCAAACACCAAGAACATTTATGGCTTCTAAAGGGAAAGTCAGTAACATATTTACAGCTTTCAATCCTCAAGGCGCTGAGGCAGATTTGTCTTAATCTTTAAGCTTCCCACGGTGGCCCTGTCCCACATTTCTGACATTTCTCAGATGCTCAGGCTTTGGGGAGCGTTGGAGGTGCTGACAGCCTGGCACTCGAGCTCTCTCACCCTAACGCCCAGCGTGCACTTGGATTTTCTTTATCTAAAAAAGCACTTAAGTACAATTGCTTGGTGATTTTTAATACCATGCAGACAACACAGGGATGCCCAGCAGCATCACCCACATTAGAAAGGATGATAATAAGACATAAACTGACAGGGTTTTGAGGGGAGATGCAGGTTATTGGCTTGACTTACAAGCACTGGACCGACGTTCTTTGCTGTTGAAGTCAAATGTGAACATCATGCTGGCTTCAAAGGGAACAGGCTGAATCCTGCCTTGAGCACAATCATATCAGTGACAAATTCCACGCTGGTATTTTAGAGCAAGCAGAAAAAAACACTTTTTTTTTTTGAGGCATGTGGTTCACATACGGTCAGGTACAGAGGGTTAATCTGTCTTTTCATATGTCGACTTACACGACCACGATGAAATGCTTTGCATAGATGAGTTTGAAAAGATGAAAAGTGCTCAAATCTGGAAGGGAGAGTGACAGTCACACCATTTCTGCTTCCAGGTCAATTTGTTCTTTACACACACCATTAAAAACACAGTGTTGCCACTGCACCAAATCGACAGAATATTAAAAGATCTGTCTGAAGTCGAGTGGGAAACGTGAGGCTGCTTTGCCTGCCTGTGATCAGGGCGTGTTTCTGGAGGCTTGCTCTGAAGTGCACTGAACTTCCCACAGACTTCACTGGATTTTGGAAAAGGCCCTAAGCATAAATACTGACTCCTTTATTCCTAGAACTTCAGCTCACTAATGAATTTTCCAGGAAATCTGGCCCTTAGGCATTGATGCCTCCTTCACATACTTGTAAAAGCTCCAAAGATCTCTGCACACTCAGATGCAGGCAAGACAGGGGGATAAAGACCATTTCAGAGCTCTCCATTTTCAATACTCAAGCTTGTGCTCTCTACAATCAGAGCTTTGCTGACAAGCCACCACTCCTCTGGAGATTAAAAAGGAGAGATTCCCTCTTACTCCATGTTTCAGTGCATTATCCACCTTGGTTTCCCTCACACTCAGTTCAGAGCTTGCTCCTTCCTGCCACAGAAAGCTGAGCACAGGCTGTCCACCCACGTAGCTGTGTCACCACCAGTGTTTTTCCCTTCAAGGTCTGCACAACGTTTCTGCTGATTCACTGAACTGGACTATCTTAGAGTTATCTCCTTCCATCTGCTACACCTCACCATCCATTCAAGGCCAGGTTGGATGGGGCTTTGAGCAACCTGGTCTAGAGGGAGGTGTCCCTGCTCACGGCAGGGGGTTGGGATGAGATGATCTTCAGGGTCCCCTCCAACCCAAACCAGTCTATGATTCTACAATTCTATGATCCCAAGTGAACATCACCTTTAACTTCTCATTAGTTGAGCCTGCATGGGGACAGCTTTTGTCAGGGACTAGAGGAACTGCTCCTGACTGCTGCAATCTGTGTGGCTTCATCCATCATCTCTGTTGTGTTACTCACAGCACCAAAGGCTCAGGACCAGAGTTGTGGTTATGATCTCCTATATTCCTTTTACACCACTTTTCCAGGTGTCCATAGACCTGCTCACCATGGTGTCCCTCCTTGAGGTCACAGCAGGAGGAGCTGCCACAGCATGGCTCTCCCTTTGCAATTCATGAGCGGGCTTTGACAGCTCTGTTCCAACCACAGAAAATATGCTAAAATATTCTAATAGCCCTGTCACCATTTAATCCATTTGGTCCAACAGCAAAGTTGGATTTCATAAATCAAAAGCAAGCAGCCAAACTATTTCAGCTAAATACTTTGCCTTGATGAAAGCACTGGCAGATTCATAAGCCTCCCCTGTTGACCTGACAATAAAGGGGAAGCAGTACTAGCTAGGAATTTGCATTGCCAGTGCATGCAGATCTCAGGAACTTCTTAAGAGATTCTCCTATATCATACAAGAAGTTGGGGATTAAACCATAATACTACAATTTTCTCCCTCCCTGTCTGAGATTTCATATCCTCAGCAACACAGCTGGGATTACAGGCTGAGCTCAGGATATGGTACCAGACATCTGACAGCATTTCTTCTTAGAGAGATCAGATGTTTATTTTATCAGGGGATTTCTCTGGGTCCTGCAGCCTTTTCTGTGGGAAAGCACAACACACTCTGCATGCCCTTCACCTGCCTCAACAGTGTGCAGCAAACACACACGGCTTCCTGACAGTCAACTCTTATCACTCAGGCACCCCATTGCTCAAAGAAGACTCAGACTGAACACTCTCAGCTCTGATTACAAGGCAGAAGGAAAAACAAAACAGCCTCAAACTCAGGCAGATTGCTCATGTCCAAATAATATTTTCTTAAGCTCATTACACAAAAGAATGAAGGCAGAAAACAAGGAAGGTCCTTCTGCCTGCAACAGCCCTTCTTTTCATCCATTTAAGCAGCTGGGCAGAAGCTCAGGCAGGTCAGTGCTGGCTCACCCACCCACACTGACACTGCACTGGTGGTGACCTCCACCCAGCTAAAATCCCAGGCAGTAACTATTTGCCACCCACTGAGCACAGAGCAGTAGGTAGGGTCCATCCTCAGACCCTGCTCCTGCAAGCTGCCACCACTGTCACTGGGCCACACTGATGCTGTGCTGCGGCAGCAGGAGTCTGATTTTCCAGCACCCAGTGCAAGGTAAGGAGGCCAAAAAAATATCTGAAAGCTTCTGCAATATGCCATTTCTGACAAATGCCACAGGTTTTCAATCATTTTTTTTTTGAGTAACACCTGAAAAATAAATCAGAAAGTGAGCAAGTTGCAACATGCATTTTATCTCATTATTTTATATATATTTCTTTAAGTATCTTTCTGGCTTGCAAATCACTTCTGATATCTTATATCCTTGTATCTAACTACACACCTATGTACACTCTCACAGGCATGTCTAGGCCTGTTTCTGTAGTCCCTACACAAACAAAATACCCATCCCCTTGAACGGGAGCTCTTTTCAGATAAATGTGGCAAGATTGGGCCTTTGGTGCATACGTGCGAGTATCCTGCACACACATTTAAAATCATTAAAAAAATATACTGGCTATAGATTTATAACCAATCCAAATCTAAACACAGTAAAACTGCAGTTATTACAGTACAGCCTAGGTGAATTTACATTGCTCATTTATGTGAAGCAAACAAAGGAAAGGAAAGTCTGTGATCCTGTAATTACAGATGAATCGTAATTAGAGTTTTGCTTACCCTTTTGTCTGTCCAAAAAAGTCCAAAAGGATTTTTGCAACTAAAAAGAGGGACTTGCACCGTTTCTTGCCAGCATATGAGTGCTTCTCAAGTGCTTTCCCATCTTTTCTGAAGTATCTTTCCCAACATATCACTCCTTTCAGTTGCTTTTGTTCACTTCAGTCACCACAGTAAGGAAAATCCCCCACTAAAGAAGATAGCTTTAGCAAAGCAGCAGCAGCAAAGCAATACTGAAGCCACTCCTAGTCCCACACTCAGGCAGAATAAGGAGTAAGGGCTCTAGGCACCAGCTTCAGCATCATTCCTATTATCATAAAGCATAATGCACAGCAAGATGGCCAACCCATGGGGTCACATTGCTCTCTAAATAGCACTTTCATTACAGCACTTCGTTATCAAAGCCCTTTGCACATAAATTCACAAAACACACCAAAGACAAAGGTCTCTTTTGCATATTAAATCAAGGAAACTGCTTCATCTACAAGTTCATTCTTAATGTGCTGCCTGTTTCACAGCTAGCTGAAAGGAGGTGGTGCTCACTAACACATGGTGTAACTCTATGACCGAAAGCACAACACAAATATATAAATCTTAAACACAGGTCCTTCAGCTACCCCTGGCTGGTATTTCACAACTGATCTCTGACACCTTTGTCAAGGATAAGGGTTGATTTTAAAGTCATCAGAGCTCTGGAGTGTAGTATAAAGTTAAGGAAATACACTCTCACATACCATCCAGGACACTGCTGGTCTGTAAGGACTCTTGAAATGGTGACCATGGTGCTTCACTTCCTTTTTGATCATTTTATCTGTAGCATGAGCAACTCACACAGCTCTCAGCACAGCACAGAGGCTTTTAAAAGAAGCTTTGTGCATTCACACATTACAAAATCAAAATCCAAGACCAGATTTGGATTGAAACCCTCTCCAAAAAAAATAAAGTATCCCTCATATAGAACTAGCACTTTAAACTCCAAATCCTTGATCAAAGATCTTGTAACCTAAGCAAGACGAGACAAGGCACCAGACAACAGCCCAGGTGCTTCAGATTAAGAATTACACCAGGAAACTCTGTTCATGTAACTATGCCAGCACAGCTGAAACAGCAAACCTCACCCTCCTGTGTGTGCAGCCACACCAGTATGAAAGGGTCCATACCAGCAGCTACTACACCATGGGTCGGCAGCCAAAATAAACTCCAGCAATAGGTGGCATCTTTTCTGCATCCAGATTTTGCCAATTTAATTGTATCAGGTGAAAAATCTAAGCTTAGCCTAACTTACAGAGTTGCACTGGTAACTTTTAAAAACACATCAGCCCTTTTAGTATCCTGCTAATATTTTCAACACACAAAAATGTCACGTTAAGACATCTGACATCTTGAGATTTGTAATTTTGAAACAAGTATCATAATACAAGCCACAAAGTATCTTCACTGCACTTTAACTTCATTTCCTGCCAGTACTCATCACAGACACCTGAAAGCATTTAACTCAACCTGCACAACAGTGAATCAACATTCAGATACTCTTGCAGAGCCTTTCATAAAAATCAAAGAAGAAATGCTTTTTTCCGTCTTATGCTGTGATATGTGGACCAAAAATATGAGCTCTGAAAATATCAGTACGTCATCTCCTTGCTGTTCAGCCCGAGAGAAGCCTGCAGAAGTGTGAAGGAGCATATTTCTTCCATGAGGACTCCAATCTGAAGCTGAGATGGTCACTGCAGGAGGTAAACACACACATTGCTCATGCGTTAGGAAAGCATGATCAGCAGAGGAGACCAGAAATACCAGACACAAGAAGGAAGAAGAAAGAAACTCTAAAACAATTGCACACCATGATCAACACAGTTACAGGTTCCTGTGAATGGAATTTAACATTCTTTTCTATCCTGGCTGAAAAAAATTCATAATGTGATCTTGTTTATTCCTATTACATCTATCTGCTATTTTTCACCAATACTTTGTGACGTTACAGGACAAAGACCTCTAGTTACATACTTCCCCTTAAAACTATAATGCTAAAGGTTATTTGCAGATCCCCAAATGCCAGAGAACAGTGCTTTCAATAAAATCTGGCAATGACCCAAAGTACTTGATTCAGAAACCTACGTAAAGTCTATGCCAAAATTCTCCATCACTGATTCTCCTCAATAGTTTGGTGCTTTTTTTTTTTTTTTTTTCATAGTGAAATGATAACTACATTAATGTGCTCCTTTTATCCCTAAACCTATTGGAAATGTGCTTCTTATCTGACTTGCTTTCCAGGGCAGTGTATACCCTGGGACAGAGGAGTTTTGCTCCTCCTACACTGTTACGGATCCAACTCTGCTAGCAGGAAAGATGCTGGTATCCTAGATCCTATGGGATGCAATGCCTTGAGGAAATTTATATCAAACAATTATTGCATAATCTCAGGGTGTATTAAAACCTTCTACACCGTACACGGGCGTCGAGTTCCTGTCACACTTTTGTGTCAGAGGAAGAAGTGTCCCTGTCAACAGCAGCTGCAGGTCCCCGTATGAACCCGCAGGATCCCCTTGCTGTGCATGTGGAGGAAGTTGAAGATTTCTGAGGGCATCGCATGAAAACCAGGGCGAGGCTTCACGTTGTCATAGTAGTGGTGAGTTATAAAAATCCCTGAGGGGTTCATGGGGAAGGCCCAAAAGCCAAAAAGGTGGACCTCTTCGCAGAGCTCCAGGGCAGCAGTCACCAGGATCAGGCCGGTGCTGATCCGTTTGGCCCGCACCCCTAAGCCCAGCCAGTAGCGTGAGACGTTGATGAGATACTGGGGGTGGAAATAATAAACAGCCTGCTGGGACTCAAAATCATCCAGGACATATTTGACCCGGATGGAGACGTCCGTGTTGCGCGTGTTGTAGAACGCTGGCAGCAGCACGGAGGCGTTCTCGTAGACCTGCAGCACGTCGTAGAAGGGCTTCCTCCACTTCTCCAGCTTGTGAAATCTGAAGGGAAGAGGAAAAGTGATGGTCAGAGCAGCACAGACTCAGCCTGGATGCAGCAGAGGAGAAACCTCCAGTGGGGTTTTACCACAACGTTTCTGATACGGGGATAATGGAAATGATGTCTCAGTTAACAAGGGGAATATATTTAGATTTGTAGCTAAAGCACCATTATGAAATATAGGGCAAAAATGCAGGGGATAAAAAGTACATATTCTCCTCTCTTTTATCAATACATTCATTGAACAGTTCACAAGCTTTGTAGACATTTCTAATCATGTCCCACTTCTCATTTTATTACGAGAACTATGTCACTTTTCCAAGGTGTGGACTTCCTTACAGTGCACTATGCAGGGCAGGACTGCATAAAAACGTGGATAAAAAATGAATACCAAAGAAAAAGAAATGGCTAAAAAAAGTCAAATAGTAATATTTAAAAGATATCAAACATGCAAGCAAATGGTTTTATGTTGTTTGAGAAAAGAAACACATTCCCCCAGCAAGACAGGAAAGTAGTAATTAGCCTCACAGTCCCAAACCTGTAAGCAAGGTGGCAATAAGGTATTAACAAATAGATGAAAATCACTCTATCAATCCTGGCTACAAAGTTTAACTGGCAATTTTTAAAAGCATAAAACAATTACTTAAGTATACGACAATTATTTATCTAAGTGTTTAGGGTGGGATCCAGTTGCTTCCTCCCTGAATGTTTCTGAGACATTTTCCTGGGGCTTGTAAGCATGGCACAAGAACTTCCTGGGGAAGGGTGGCTCTGCTGTTACCATTTTAGCTCACCATCTTCCCACTTTCCATCCCCAGTTTTCAGGTCTAAGTGTGTAACACATTTCTGTAAGCTGTTACAGGTTCCACACACTGAATAACTTCAGAACGAAATGATTCCTACTGTCATTTTGAAGTAATATTGGGGGTAAAATTCTCTGTAACAGGTAGAATTAAGTGAAAGGTAGATTTGGAAAAGCAATAGAGATGAAAATACAAAAATGAGCAATGACCTCTCAGTAATTATACTGGGATTGACAGTCACGACGTCCGTCTTTACTCCAACATCCGTGAAGTATTTCTCAGATATAGGAGGCAAATTACACCTATAAAGGAAAGAAATGACTAAGTTAAAAAATTCCTTGCACCTTTTCAGAGCTAGAAAGCAGAACTGATTTAAGCATTTAAGCATTTCTTCCAAGCAACAAATCTAGAAACAGACAGAGAATGTTAAACTGTATCAAAATATGCTGATGCCCACACTGTGCATTAAAGTAGCAAGTTCTTAGGGGCTGTATGAAGACCTCTCTTCTTCCCCAAGTCTGTCAGAGTTGACCCCTTTTTGCAGATGTAGCCAACACTCACTCATTTTGCTTCCTTAGTAGCAGCTCAGCTGTTTACTTTGGCAGTTTAGGACAAGAAAATGGGATGAAGCCCCAGTGACAATCAGCCCATAAAATCAAAGACTTCCCCAGCAACAGTTGAGCTGTATTCAATCAGTAATAAATAAACTGTATCTGTAACACAGCTTTTAACATGGTTTTTTTTTTATACCCAAAAGAATTTAGAGGAAATGCTCCGTAAGAGACAAATCAGTCCAGTCCTAATTAATCCAAAACTATCTGCTTCCCTTCATTTTCTCTTCATAAGTATCTCTAAGCACAGTGTAAGAGCAGCAATTCTGACTCCAAAGATTCGCCAGAGGACGTCAAAGCTATTAAGTGCAAATCTGTGCAGATTTGCAAACCCTGACTTTGCCCAGTCTCCACTCACCTTGGCCTTGACCTACATTCACCACTTCACAAAATTTAGAGCATCCCTCAGGAGATACTGCAGCTTCTGAAGAACATACACCCATACAAGCTACCCCACAAGCTTCACTTCCATAGGAAACCCAGCTCAAAAAATGGCCTCAGAACATGTTATGAGGTCATCAGGCCAGAGAAATTTTTTTTAGCCACCTCATCCTTCTCATAGGCAACGTTATTTCCAGCACTTTTCTCTGCTAGGTCATGCAATGTCCTTCTGAAGTCCTCTGGCATCCTCACTTCCCCCTAGCACTGGCCATCGTGCCAATTAGATCATGTTTGAAAAAGGTTTTCAAATACTCAAGTTCAATATTTTTGAAGAGTAAACTCCTACCAGGATTAAGACTGAATTTTTTGAAAGTGATTATTCCTCATAAAAATTATACAATCTGCATAAACTGTACTTTTTGTCCAAAAATTCACTCCTGCAAAGAGTTGTCCTATCTCTAAACGCACCCAATGTTTCATCACAGATCTCCACTCTGGCCAGTAGATGGAGATAGACAATAACAACCACTAAAAAATGCCAAACAGGTCTGTGCATTTCATCTATTCTATTGCAGTATCATGAACTGCTCTCAGAATTTAGTTACTATAAAAACCTTGCATTTTATTGCCAGTGATTCCTGGCAGACTGGTGAACTGGAGTTAGACTGGAGGGTGGTTGTGTTCAGACCTCACCTGAAAGTTGATGTCAGGAGACCTTAAAGCTCTTAAACACTAACACGTCTTTGGGCACAAGGCTGGGCCCACATGTTTTGGAGATAGTGAAGCAGGGGTTTCTTTTGCACAAGTAGGGATGTATTTTCTCCTATTTCTACTAATTACTGGTATTGAAAGCAGTTCTGTAGTGAGCTGCTCTTTTGATCAGTTTTGGCACAGTTCAGGGAAGAATAAGTGGTAAAAGGGGACCTCCACTGAAAATTCCTGTATGTAAATGACATTTGCTGCCTGTAATTCCACTTCCACTCAGCAGCTTGTCATCTCCATGTGTAATATATACTGCTCCTTTCCTGCAGAAGGGAATCCACAATAATTATTTCATGTATATGGGGTACACTATGCTTTTAAGAAGCAAATTAAGCAAAGCCTGGACTGCTTTCACAGACTAAAACTAAGACATTAATTTTCTTTAAAGTGGACACAAAAGGCAGACACAAAGGCCTGAAAATGTCTAGTGAAGGCAGCATCTGTAAAATTTGATTTGTCATTTGATGCCCAACCAAATTAAGAATGCAACAAACCAAAATCTGGCATAATTTTGCTGGTATGAAATCAGAGAAATTCATTTATGCAAGTTACTCTAAACTGACAGCAACACACCCAAGATCAGAATATAGGACAACAGAAGTAAAAAGATTTTTCTTTTCTGCAGGACAGGTCATGAGTCTGTGTGCCAGCTGTTGTATGCCATGGCCCTTTTCTTAACAGGATTTAGAGAGGGATTAGTCATGCATATGAATAATAAAAAAACTTTCCCATATATATTCAGGATTGTAAAAGTGCTGCTGAACTCTGTAATCTAGGGATGCAGGTCACGGGACACCCCAGTCTATACAAAACCTGGGTACCTCCAGATATGGTGGGAGTGCAATATGAAGACACTCAACCTTCCAAGTTATTCAGGTGTCTCTGCACACCCTGGAGTTTACAATAAGTCTGTGATTAATCACATGGAGTTTGGAAGAAATCATTCCTCAAAGCATAATTTAAAAATAAGTATTATACAGTTGGTTTTGGTTTTTGTTTTTGTTTTCAAAACAGGGCTTTTTGTGCAAGAAGCAACCTTGATATGGCTGGTTTGGCAATGAAGCTGGTGAAGTGTCTGGAGTATAGGGCAGCTGAGGGACCTTGGGGTGCTGAGCCTGGAGCAAAGGAGGCTCAGGGGAGACCTTCTGGCTCTCCACAACTTCCTGAAAGGAGGCTGAAGCAGGTGGAGGTTGGTCTCTTCTCCCAAGGAACAAGCCACAGGACCAAAATAAATGGCCTC
>NW_008618845.1:0-9809 GCF_000691845.1 Merops nubicus | reverse complement strand
GTGGAGATGTGGTGTGAGGGACACGGGGCAGTGGTGGACTTGGCAGTGCTGGGGTAAGGGTTGGACCTGAGGATCACAAAGGTGTCTTCCAACCCAAACAATTCTATGATTCTGTGCGAGAGAAAATAGATTTACAATAACTTATCTGTTATTAAAACAGGACAAAAAAAAAAGGAAGATGTTGCTGTGGTGATTACCTAAACACAAAGTCTGCACTGTCAATCTCCCGGCCACACCTGCTGTTCTTCAGAATTCCTCCATTCCCCACGACTGCACATTTCTTAAACTGGGAGCGGTGGTACGGCATATCCTGCAACATCATAGCAAGGAAACAGTTAAATATCCCAAAACTTGCAGGCAATGAGCCTCTTTTTTACTTTTTTTTGCTTTTCCTGCAGCTATATTTTGCTGCAGATGCACTAATCATAGGAAGCTGACACTGGTTCTGGCCTGCAATATTCCCCTGGTGTACATAAAATTGTTTCCTTTGCAATTAGAGATAGTATGGGCAACTAACTCAGGGAAAAAAAGCAATAACCTGGTTTTGCACAGACTTAATAATGGAAGAAGTAATTTTAGAAACTCTCTTTTTCTTTCCCTTCTGATTTCCACATGAGGGCATGAGCCATAAAACTGGTGCACTCCAGGCATTGCCTTCTGAGCTGCTGGCAAGCTGCTCGCTCCTCAGGCTCCAATGTTCTGCTTCTGACAAACCTGCACACGTAGCTCCAGAGCAGCCAGCAAAGCCCAGCAAGTGCCTCTAAGTCAGACAGCACACTACAGCTACTTATCAGAACCAAATTTTGGTGCTTGCTATCACTAACTGGACTCATAGCATTAATGATTATTAATCATGTTACCAGCAGTGCCCAGAGCCTTTCGGTCAGGCGCCTTTCTGGACTTGCGTAGGACACATCTTTCTGTAATCTGTGGGCAAAATTCTGTCTTCCTACACAGACATGCAGCTGCTGCTGAAGCCAGAGAGAGTGAAAACCACCTCTCTGGGAACAGAACTGGGCCAGCGTTGGGGTGAGAGGGTTGTGATGCAGCACTGAGCCACGCTACACCTCATGAATATGTAGAGAGGTGCTTACATAAGCATGAGAGCGCTCGTTTTGGTCCATACATATTTCATCAATAACTTCACTCTGCACACTACAGAGAGATGCATTTGTGGCGTGACATTTCTGGGTGATTACTGCCAGCATCCTTCTATAGCATTCATAAGCCACGGGGCAAAAGGCCATGCAATTACACCTGCCTGAGAAAAGCAGTTGCTGTCTAACAGAGAGGTAACGTTGAGGTGGTTTGTGCTTTATCTGACAATTTCTTAACACAAAATGGCTTAGCAGTCCTGAAAGGCAGATCAGAAGCCAGGCTTCCACACCCAGCACAAGGCTCTTGCCCTCACACTCTTGCTCCCTTGCTTTCAGCCCTTTATCTCCCAGATTTACCACGCTGCAGCCCTGCTCCTAGGCAAGGGATGGCTTTGGCCCACATAGGTGCTGCCCAGTGAATCCAAAAGTCACTTTGGCAGAGGACAGAACCTGCAAAGCATCCTCAAGGCACACCTGGATAAAAACAACAGCAGCTACAGGACACTCTTAGCAGAAGGGTAGACATCTTGTCTTCCATGCTTTCACCCCTGTAATCAGGCAGGGTTTTGAGGATTAACTGGAGGACTTAGACCAATTCTTTGCACATCTGTAGATGTCAAAGTGCTTTCCTGGGTCTGAGCCCTTCTGCTCTGCCCCAGCTCCCCACATGCACATTGAGATAACAGCACTACTGCCTCTTAGCAGTGCTCAGAAAGCAAATGGATTACAATTGGTTTGACCCTGAAGGACAACTTCAATGACAAAAATCTAAGTACCTATCTTGAATATTTTTCTGACTTGCTGAATGGGATGAATTTCAGTTATCCCCCCAAATATGCCATTTTAAATTCATGAGGCGTGCCCCATGGTAAGTCAGCAGTCACATAAGCCCATTTCTGCACATCAGCCACTATATGCTATGGGATTTTCCCACTGCTTATAACTTTGAATGACCCTCAGGTCAAGGATTACTTGCTGAAAAGGTTTTGAATAATCATTATGATGAATATATTTCAAAACTGTGCAGCCTGTTCACAGAGAAGCTGCAAAGATAAATAAGTATAAAATAGTCATTGTGAATATTAATTACAAAATAATTATGTCCCTATAAAAGCAGAACTGCTCCAAATGTTTGATTTATTGTGAGTACTGTGCTTTTAAAATGTTCTGATCAGTAAGTGCCTCTTTTATTCAGATTTCTTAAGTTATTTCATTTGCTGCTTTGCTACTAGGTTGGTAATACTTTGAAGCAAAATATAAATATATAAAATACTAGAGCAGATGACCACTAGAAAATAGGATAATCAGCTAAAATACTATAACAAAAAGAAATATTTCAAAGTATAAGCAACGTAGACTGCAGAAATGTCAAACAGCCAACTGCTAAATGCTTGGCTACAGGGTAGTATCTCATGCATCAAGTAGAGTGAAGTTGATTCAGCAAATGGGCAGTGGCATGAGGCACCTTTGGAAACATTTTGAAGATTTCTTGGTTGATGTGGAAGATTCCACTAGTATCCACTTCATATTTCAGCTTTGTTCCCAAGGGAGTATTTTTCTGGGTGGTGAACAGAAAGGCAGGAGCATTGCAACACCTTGACAAAGTAGACCTGTGAAATGAAAAAGGGAGAAGTAAGACCAAGGAGTTGATAGCACACTTCAGGATTTGCAATTGCTATTACTCCTAACAAGGCATTTTTCAGCAAAAGTAAACTTTGTAGCTGTAGGAGGAGTTAAATGGTGGCTTGGTGGATTTTCCTTTAGAAAATTTTGGAGTCAGTTAAATTCTTCTTGATTGAGGAACTTGTGGGGGGAAAAAAAACAAACAAAAAAACCCCCCACACACAAAAACCCAACAACCAAAACAGAAGAAATAAGATTTCTGACTCTGTCTCTTCTAGACTGCAGGAAACACACAAATTCTGCCCCAGGCCTCAAAGCTGGGGTGCTGCACTCAGCATCCTGGGGAAACCAACCTCAAGACTTGGTCCCTTGCTGCTTTAGACATCATCCACTTTTTGTAAATTACTTACTCATCATTGGGCAGGAAATGCAGGGGTTAAAGTACTCATCTGGGGATGGGAAGCTTGGCAGGGCAGGGACTTAAGCACAGCAATACCTAAAGATACTGCCACAGAGCACAGCACACTTTAAAAGGTCTCAGTTTTGTCCTTGACCTTGCACATGTGCATCAGGAAGATGATGTGGCTCTGAGAGGTGGGTGTCAGACAGAGTAGTTGTGGCTACAACTCAAAAATCTCATATAAATAGCCAAAATTTCCTTTGTCCCTGGGATAAAGTGTCAGGTACTTCAGTCCTCAAATCTCAAAAATGAGAGAAAAAACACTCAGCTCCAATATGAAATTTAAAAAGGAAAAGCAGCTTTCCAGATAGGAATCTATTTTTGATTCTTCTCTCTCTTTCTCCCATTTTTCTCTGAATGCTTTTGTCCTTTTACTGCTGGAACTGAAAGTCCTGACTTCAGCTTTTACACCAGAGCCTGTTTGCTTCTCAGTCAATGCATCCTACACATTTAGTGAAAAATATGTCATGGCAAAATGTATAAGTGTGTGAACACAGGCAAAGCCAAAAGGCTCTCAAATAACTCTGATTAAATAACTAAGGTTACTCTGGGGTACGTGGCCTTGTTACAAGTTGGAAGAATAAGTCAGTCTTCTTTATGGGCTTTATTACAAGCACCAGAATGCAAACACAGGGTTATGCAAACATTTCAGTGATGTCCAGATACTATTACATACTTGATTCATGCAGAATGACATAATAAGATGATAGAGATCAAGGCAGCAATTGAGAATGAATAAGTCAATGAATAATTTCTAATAGTGATATCATTAAATAATTTAGGTTGGATATTAGGAAAATTTTATTCACTGAAAGTGTTATCAAGCCCTGGAACAGGCTGCCCAGGGAAGTGGTCGAATCACCACCCCTGGGCCTGTTAAAAAGTTGTTTAGATGTTGTGCTGAGGGACATGGTTTAGCAGTGGACTGGGTAGAGTCTGGCTAATGGCTGGACACGATGATCTTACAGGTCTTTTCTGACCTAAATGATTCCACAATTCTACAATAATTACAAGCAGGTACCGTGACTGAACTGAGACATTTGAGATATGAAACAACTCCTCACTAGTTTGCATGAAGGAAGGAAAGAGATGTTGTTCTTCAATCTAATGTCCAACTGGTTTTCCAAAGGCACATTCCTTAATGTAAACGTCAGATAGCTGATGGCAAAAGAGTGTAAAGGGAATTGTTTTCCTCAGTCTCCAAACACAAAAGCTAATGTGATTTTTGTGTTTCCTCCCTCCCTGCTGCTTAAGTAGCTGCCATTTAACTTTTATTGTATTCTCCCCATCCCACCTGA
The DNA here is from genome assembly GCF_000691845.1 of Merops nubicus. Taxonomy (NCBI): domain Eukaryota; kingdom Metazoa; phylum Chordata; class Aves; order Coraciiformes; family Meropidae; genus Merops; species Merops nubicus. The sequence continues at coordinate 5,331 of NW_008618845.1, read as the reverse complement.
TGGTCCAGAATTGGCAAAGTTCTGTTGCTCACAGGTCAGTGTTGTTAGACCAATACCAAACTCAGAGATTTTGGTTTTCTTTTAAGGGACTAGAGTTTCCCCACACACTCACATACTGAAGTCTCTATCCCCAAAGCCAAAGAAAGAGCAGACACTGATTTTTTTTCCTTTTTCCATGACTAGCATGATTACTGGAACCAGCTATCTAAGGCTAGGTTACATCCAGGTGCCAGTGGCAGTATCTAAAGCAGTGTATAACAACCAAACAGGTACAACCAGTGACAGGAGTCTTTCACCTCTTATTTTTCTCAATGCACTGTCGAGGGTGCAGAGGGATTCTTTGCTCAATGTGCTGGTGTTAGTGGCCTGAGAGGGAGTGTTTGTCCTCCTGATGGTCATCAGATAGCCCTTTCTCATTACCCCCACCTCTGGGCTAGCCTCTGTACTTCACTGTGCTCTTCTTCAAACTTTGAGGTGTCCTTGTGTTCTGGGCACAATCATTAGTTATCTTACCCCAATTAACCTTTAAGATGGTAGTCTTTAACCCTCAATGGCTCTTGTTTTCAAAAAGGGTTCTAATAATTGTCCATCAAGTAATTTCCAGAAAAAAAAGTGCTAAAAAAATAAATCTAAAAAACTTATGTGTGGTGCTCATGTTGGAAAAACTTCTATGAGCCTGGGACTTACAGTTATTTTTAAAGATGTTAATGACTAAGTCAGCACATGCATTCTCACATTCTCTCATTAACTCATGACAGCTATTTCCTGGAATCAAGCAAGGGAATTCGGGAGAAAGTTGTGGGGCCATATTCTGAACAACAGCTCTGAATTATGCCAGTGACTTACAGACTTAACTAGTCTGTATTCCACTCACTCTGAAATAATGTGTCTTTTCTAGACCTAATCAAATACAGCCTCTGAATATATCAGTATACAACTGTCATATAACCCCAGCCAGCAACTAAGTCTCATGCAGGCATTTGCTCCCTACTCCCCACTCCCAGTGGGATAGGAAGGAGAATCAGGAAAAAAAGAGTAAAACTCATGGGTTGAGATATTGCTCTGGCTTCATTCTACTATTCCCTTCACAAGACCAATTTCAAAAGTTGTATGCTGAAAGGACCATGGAGGACCTTCAATAAAGAGGGAGGCACATAAAGGAAGACAGACTACTACAGAAGCAAATTGCAGAGTTCTCCAAAGACCAGAAAAAATATCTAGATAGTCAGGAAGTAATAGGTAAGAAGCCATTAAAAAAAGGAAGTCATAAACAAGGTCTGACAGTTCCTAATACACCACAGAAAAAAAAAATCAGTTTGGGTATTTTGTAGAACAAATCTGCAGTTGTCACCAATGATGTCACCATTTCACACCACCACAGAGTCAGGCTGAGGTATTGGGTGCAGTCGTGAAGCGTTGGGTCCATCCTCACTCCTGCCTCAATCACACCTGCAAGTCCTTCCCATACCAAATTCTCTGCCTTTCCTGGGAAGAATTCCACATGCCAAAAGAGCAATCTTTCACTCTTGCTGTTGATTTTTTTAAAGTAAAAAAAAAAAAAGCTCATATTTATTCAAAAGCATGGTACTCCAACAGTGACAGTGTTATAATGTTTACTCTTGATAACCATATGAAAGTTTGATCTGTCTACTGGAAGCTAAACTCAAACTAAAGTAAATTTTACTCAGCCTCATTAATGTGGACCATTCTTACTTGAATAAATTAGCTTCTGTGACATTCATCTCCCATTTGCATATCTGTAGGCTCTTCCATCTGTCAAACAATTCCGTTTGTTTCACCCTAAAAGATAAAAAGAAAGAAAATTAAAATCCACTTTATTACAAGGGCTTCATTTTCTAAACCAGCTGCAGCCAGGTCACCATGTAGTAGGCGTTTGACAGGGCAAATCAATCTAGCCAGTGTAAAATTTATCACTTTTCCTTCTTTTTCTGCCCAGACACAGCAACTCTAAGCCATGACCTGTACACAGATGGAGCTCTTTGGATGTTTGGAACTGAATTCTATTCCCTGATAGGCATTCTCCATTTCTTCCTGACAAAAAATGCAGTATTGAGCAAGCATTTACTGTACCACAGTCTGTCCACTGTCTACTGGGCAGCTAATGAGTGTCTGGCAACTGCAGTGGCTCTGGGGGAAAAGCTGCAGCTAGCAGAAGGGCCCAGCAGAGGGGGCGTTGGACAAGAGGATACTTGAGATTATTTGGCCAACTCCCATTATGTTTTGGTGAGGTTATCTTAATCTGTGAGATCCTACAGAGCAGCACTGTTGGTAAATCCATTTTCTAAATGGCAAGAGCAATAAACAGCTGTGATGGTAAGAGGAGATGAAAAGCTCTTTATCTGAGGATCTCTCCTTCCACCTCTGTTAATAAATATACGTACAGTTATATAAAAAAATTACACTCCTATTTCTACTAGGCTGATACAGGACCACACATTTTTGGTGGTGTCATTGGTTTCAACCACTTTTACCTCAGAGTTCATACATACTCTTCTGTATTTGGACAACAGAGATGCTAAAGGGCTTGCAGTGTCTAGAGCTAGGGAGCAATGCCATAAAGTGACTAGGAAATTTTGAAGTGTGAGATTTCCTCCTGACTGATAGGTCTTAATGAGTCCTCTTCAGGCTTGAGGGTTTTGAATCACTGAGTAAAGCAAAGACTTTTAAGCTAATTATATATTTAAAGTGAATAGAACTCAGGATTTCCCAGGCTGTGGAAGATACAGGAGGGAATTAGGTCATATTGTACTTTCTGCAGCCCACCAGAGCACATTAACTTGGAAATCTTCCATTACCATACGGGCTGACTGAGGAAGTGTAGCACATTAGAAGCAAGCACACCAGAAGAGACCAGCACAGTAAAAGAGCTTAATGTCAAATGGCATCTATCATAAAACTAAGGCTAGCTATCCAGCTGAGCAGGAGTCAACTCCCTTCTTATGTGCCAAAGGGTAAGATGAAGAGAAACAAGTAGTTCTCTGCACCATCTGATACATATGCAGAAAAGCAATTCAAAACTCCTCATCTTCAGCAGAACACTGCCAGAAGTGTGACATTCTCACCCCTTCTATTTATTTTTAAGCACTGCAAGTCAGCAGGCAGTGCAAAGTTGTTACTCGTGTATCCTTCACCCAGGACCAAACAGAGGAGACAAGGACATAACCTACATTTTTTTCTGTGCACAAAGTCAGTGAGGGAGACACGATCAAAATCATGCAGACCTGGAGCAATACATTGTATTTTCTGCAGCCTTGATGGCTTAATGCTATGCACTAGTATAGCTACATTTTCAACTGAGATACTCCGTGCACTCCACAGACCTTAATAAGCCGTGTGGATCGTTGGTAGAATCACTAAATCACTGGTTTTAGATTTGGGAAGGGATTAGGCATAATCTAAGCACCTAAATTCAGTGCAGTGATGAAAATGCAAAACAAAAATACCCTGATATGCCCAATGAGTTCCACTGGCAACCTCACTTTTTTCCCCAGTTTCATCACTATGGCTTCATGGATGCATCTCATTCAACTCATTAGTTTCCTCACGTACATAAAGGACCACAAAAGAAAATTTATTGTTTCTAAGAATCACACTTTGCTACTTTTTACTGAGTGTTACTAAGTTGTCAAACTCACTGCTGATTGAGGTCAGAAGCACAAATGGGCTCAGAAAAGAGCTAAATAAATTCATAGAGAGGTCTATTATCCACTCTGAGTACTATAGTCTAGTCACCATCTACCACTCAGCAAGTCCTCATGCCAGCAGTGTTTGTCAGGAAGGGCTGCCCTTTTTTGCTTCATTTCTTAGCCTTCACCCCCAGCCACTGTCAATGATAAAGCCTTAAGCTAGATGGATGCTTGCTATGAGTCAGTATGTCTGTTCTTATTCTTCAATTACTTGGAATATAATATTGCAAATAATATTAAAAACACTGCATCTAATTCCAAACAGTAATTCTGAGCCTAATGAAAATACCTCAATGGATGTGAAAAGCCTCCATCTATTTCAAATGGTTCTCATATCATACTCAAATGTCACCACTTGCCTGTATAAGAGAACCTCAGCAATCCCTGATGAGATCCCTACTGATGGGATCTCTTGACCCTTGCATCTTTTGACAACATTGACAACATTTTGACAACTGCCAGGGCACCACCAAACCACATCCCTCAGCACCACATCTCCAGGGCTTGGAAACCCATCCAGGGGTGGGGACTCCACCACTGCCCTGGGCAGCCTGGCACAGCCCTGCACAGCCCTTGCCAGGGAGACATTGCTCCTCAGGGCCAACCTCAACCTCCCCTGGGGCAACTTGAGGCTGTTCCCTCTTGCCCTGTGGCTTGTCCCTTGTTAGAAGTGACCAAAGCCCACCTCACTCCAACCTCATCTCAGGGAGTTCCATTCATACTCACATGGACAAAACCTTCACTTCAATGATGTCCTGCCGTAACTCCAGGCATTTGGTAGAGTTGTATTCCAAAGGCCCTTCATAAAACTCAAAATACCTGAAGAAAAACAAACAAAAAAAAGATTATAAATTAGGGTTAGACTAGAATACTGGTCTTACACATCAACAGAAACTTGCTTAGAGTTGTCATTTGTGATTTCTGCCTCCCTTTAGACTACACTGTTTGGCACATAGGCAGATCATTACTTTTCACAACAAAACACAGATGTTGTTGATGATTGTAGCACAGCCACCCATGTCCAGTTTGTCCATGCCTACAAGATCTCATCTATCATTTCTTGCTACCTTTTCCAGCAGTCAGCACATGGCAGCTACCACTGAAAGTCAGGGAGGTCACTGATCATCTAAGGAATGCTGCTCCCATCCTTTGGGTGCCTGGATGTGTTGAGAGCTTAAAAATCAGGCCTAGAAGGTGGCAGGAGGAGAACGTCATAAATTCCTAACAAAGAAGTAAAGGCTGATTACTGTCATAAAAAAAAAAGCCAGTAACTCAGCACTCTTTAAAGAAAATGACTGTGGAAATGTGCTTGCACAGTCTTCAGTGCAACAAGTCTATTTTACGAGTTTTGTAGAGGAAATGATGTGTTTAAAGCTCTCCATTATCAGTGAGAAATCTGTGAAAAAGACATCCTCAGACTCCAGAAGGGAGATACAGTTCATGTAACAGGAATCTTCATTTGGTGTCTCAACAAAAGGTTTGGGCTCTCCTTCCAACTCAGTAGTTCAACTGGACATTCAGCTTTTAGCAGACAACAACACAGGACTTCTTGCTGGTCACAGCATTTTACAGGGGTAAAGGATACAACTTGTTTGTGCTCTTCTAATACTTTTTTTTTTTTTTT
>NW_008618844.1:571-1045 GCF_000691845.1 Merops nubicus | reverse complement strand
CCGTGGGGCAACCACGGGGTGGCCATGGGGCAACTATGGGGCAACTATGGGGCAACTACAGGGAGACCACGGGGCCACCATGGGGCGACTTGGGGCAACCACGGGGCTACCAAGGGGTGACCAAAGGGCAACCACAGGGAGACCATGGGCGACCACGGGGCCACCGTGGGGCAACCAGGGGGCTACCGTGGGGCAACCACTGGGCAACTACAGGGCAACCACGGGGCCACCGTGGGGTGACCACTGGGCTACCGTGGGGCAATCAGGGGCTACCGTGGGGTGACCACAGAGAGACCCGTGGGGCAACCATGGGGCAACCACAGGGCAACGATGGGGCCACCACGAGGCCACCCCAGGGGCAACAATGGGGCAACCAGGGGGCAACCAGGGGGCAACCACAGGGTGACCACGGGCAACCACGCTGGGACCATGGGGCCACCATGGGGCACCCACTGGGAAACTACGGGGCAAACA
>NW_008618844.1:0-430 GCF_000691845.1 Merops nubicus | reverse complement strand
GTTGACGGTGGGGCAACTAGGGGCCCACCACTGCAAGACAACGGGGCTACTATGGGGCCACCACGGGGCAACCACGGGGCAACTGTGGGGTGACCATGGGCAACCTTGAGGCCACCACAGGGCAACCACAGGGAGACCATGGGGCTACTATGGGGCTACCAGTGGACCACCATGGGGCAACCATGGGGTGACTAGAGGGTGACCATGGGGCAAGTATGGGGCAACTACGGGGTAACCACAGGGAGACCATGGGGCAACCACGGGGCCACCATGGGGTGACCTTGGGGCAACCTTGGGGCAACCACTGGGCAACTACGGGGTAACCATGGGGCAACCATGGGGCTACCACAGGTGAGCACAGGGCAACCGTGGGGCCACCACGGGGCCACCACAGGGTGACCGTGGGGTGACCTTGGGGCAACCTTGGGGT
>NW_008618843.1:5716-6927 GCF_000691845.1 Merops nubicus | reverse complement strand
CCACACCCCCCTCCCCATCCCCACCGAGCAGCTCGGATCCGCGGGGTGCGGGAGAAACGCGCATCACCCACGCGTGACCCTCCCTCCTAAACCCCACCAGTCATCACAAATAACAACAACCCCAAATAATAATAACTCGGTCTTAACAAGGCTATAAAAAAAATAAATAAAAAATAAAGTGAAGCCTCATGAATATATGCCCAGGGCTAGCTGGAGTGAGCCGTTTAAAGATGAAAGTGCAAAGAAATAAAGGCTCAATTTAATCTGCCTTAAAACCCTTCAACTTAACGTTTGTGCTGGGAACTCAGAGAGTGAGTACTGATTGGGGATAAATACATTTCTTAGCATGCCTTGGAGCTATTACACCCTTCTCCAACACAGCTCCCTATTCAACAGCCACAGTTTTCATTACCAGCTCTAATAAGTCTTAACATTATTAAATGCCAAGCAGACGATAGAAAGAAACAGGCGCAGGGTGGAAGCTTTCTTTAACACTTAAAAAGAGAGAGCATTTAGGGCTGTCTTCCTCCGGCTCCCCGCGAGGAGAACCCGCAAATGGAGCAAAGGCGTTTGTCAAGAGGAAAAAAAGCCAAAAAAAAGTTTCCCCCCCCCCCCGCAATAATAATAAAAATGCGTTTTAAATAAAAAACCCACCCAAACCAACCCAAACAGCCCCCACGCGGGAAAAGCGGAGCTGGGGGAGAAGTGTCAGTGTTTGGATTTCATTGCAAAGCTCCCGAGAAAATGGGGAAGGGGGCGGGGGAGAAATCTCTGAAGAGTGTTCTTATTTTCGAGCGAAAAATAAAAGAAAAGGGAAAAAAAAAAAATCTCAGCGCGCACTCGCCACCTCTGAGCGTTTTACGAGGGGAATCATCAATTAACTTAATTGGGGCCATTAAAACTTTCCAAGACGGGAAAATATACATTGAGGGCGGTAAATTTTCATGTTTTAATAGTTGGGTTTGTTGTGGGTTTTTTTTTTTAGATCGCCCTCGATTTTGTGGCGATCGCGGCAGCGCCGGATCCGCCCCGCTGCCAAATCTTCCGCGGCTGATGCTCCCCAAAAACTCCAATTAAAGTCTTTTTTTTAGGGGTGCTTTTTCCACAAATCTACGGAGTCCAGGCGTGATTGCGGGGAAGGGAAAAAAAAACCAAAATACTGATAAATGTGGATTTATCTCGAGGAGCGGAGCCGGCGATCCGCGGGCTCC
>NW_008618843.1:5060-5668 GCF_000691845.1 Merops nubicus | reverse complement strand
TGGTTTCGTAAAGAAATAGGGGGTCGCCTTTTATTTGTCCGCGATATTCCCCATGAAGGAAGAAGAGAACGTTTTGTTTTGCTTCTTGATAGGCGCTTCTGCATGTTATTAAGGAATAAAAAGCCTCCAGCTCCTTCACTCTGATTTTGGAGGTGGTGATGGGGAAAACACGCGCGGACAAGAGGGGGAAAAATAAATCGAGCAGCACTTAAAAAATTAGAGAAACTTTTTTCAAGCGATGAGGCTCGGCTAAAATAAATCTTGACCCCCAAAATCTTTTCCCCTTTCCCTAATAAAATTTAAAAACCCCCCAAAGTGATAGGGGGGGAGCTTTTCGCGGACACAATAGCCCCGATTTGCAAATGAGCATCGCCTGTTTCCAAATCACAAGCAACATTTTGCAACGTCCAACGGCTCTCCTTTTTCCAACAGACGGTCCTATAATATTACAAAACTATCTAACAGCAGGGAGTTTTGAATAATTTATCTCCCTTTCTTCCCTTCCTTGGCCCTTTGTCCAAACTTTTTCTCCTCCTCGCAGAATTTTGAATGAGAATAGACAAGCCCTCCCTCCCCCATCCCTTTACTCCATTTTTAAGGCAGCCTTG
>NW_008618843.1:935-4983 GCF_000691845.1 Merops nubicus | reverse complement strand
TTTTGTGGTCAGGAATCTTTTGCTTATAAAGCTTCAATAGACTTGAAGGTCTTTGTAAGTGAAGTTCATCTTCAAGGTTGGAAGCAAAAAAAAAAGGATCGGATCCTTAAAGAAACCCCTTTTGTGCACCTTCATTTAAAACTACATTTGATGGTGACCCTGGAGGAGCTTTTTTTTCTGCCTTCAAATTCCCCCCGCTCCGATCTTTCCCCACGCACCCGCATTGTCCCAAAATGGGGAAAACTTAGCAGCTAGTGAGAAACTTTGGAAGCGATCCCCCCCACACCTTCTCACCCCAGATTTGGGACCCTCTCAATGCCGAAAATATCTTTCACCCCTCTCCCTCTTGGCCCGACACTGACGATATAGCAAAAAAATCCAAATCCCACCACCTCAACCCTGGGCCATCGCCGTTTTGCCATCAGTTTTGGGGGAAAACAACAGCCCCAAATTTCCTGAGCCCCCCCCAAAGCAAGACTTGTATATTTGCTGTTTCACCCCCCAAAAAATGCCAAGCTTTGAGACACGAGGAAATGATTTTCTGCCCAAACTGATAGAGCAGCTCCTCCCTCTCGTTGCTTGAAAGTTCCCTGTCCTTGCAAACACCCTCATTGATAAACCTCAATCACGTCCCTTAAAAATGTCATTTTCCCAATTGTTTTTTGGGGGAAAAGGGAATAATCACCCCCAAAAATCACATTACAAAGCCGGCTGCAGCCGTACCTCACCCCCCACCCCACATCTACAGCACAGGAGCTTTCAAAGTTTAATTTTTCCTCCAAAAAGAGGAAAGCATCAGTGGAAGGAGATGATAACAGGGCCCCCTGCTCTCCCTCACCGCCGGCCTGGCCTTCAGCCTTGCATCAGAGAGGCCAGATTTATTTTGTCCGATTTTATTTAGGGGTGCAAACCCCCCCGTTTCCTCCTCTCCGAGGACCCCCCCATCTCCCCTCTGCTCTCCCCCGCTGCCGGTGGCTCGGCGGCAGCCCCAGCGCAGCCCCGATCCCGGCTCCTCTAATTGATATTGATTGGCCAAATCGGTCAACTGTCAGCCAGAGTTTCAGGGGACCACTTAGAGAGCAGGAGAGAAATCTGTTTAACAAATTCATTTAAGAATCAGAGATGCCTCCCCCCCTCCTCCCCAAACCACCAGCAACTCTTCCTGCTGGGAAAGCATCCTCAGCCCCAGGCGCTGGGTACCACCTTCCCCTCCCGGGGCCCTGCATCACACCCTCGACGCTGCCAACAGGCGTTTTCCAAAAGGAGAAACACAAAAGGCTCCGGAGCCATCCCTCGGTCTTGGTTTTGGTACCGAGAGACCTGTCCCCTCTCCCAAATCATCCCCTCCAGCCCAGCCCCGGGGCACGCACGCCGCCTTTACCTTTGTCGCCCAGGATGCCGTCTATGCTGTGCTTGGCCTTCTTCTCCCCATCTTCCTCCTTCTTGTCGCAGTCCTCCTCTTCCTCTTTCTTCCCGAATTTGATGCGTAGCACACGGCTAATCGAACTCACTAAACCTCAGACAGTCAAAGACAAAAAGGCAAGTATAAGCTGCCTGGGAAAGGCAAGGGGGGAGCCGCTGCACGACCTGCACCAGGGGCCTTGCACACACACACACACACACACACACACACGAGGGGGACCCGCACCCCTTTTTCCCAGAGGTACCCACCCGCCTGCTCCTCTGCACCCTCCAGAACACCCCCGAGTTCAAGCTGTCAAGGTGGACACCCAACGTTGGACGTGTTCATCACCATCCCCCCGAGACCCCTGGCAGAAGCAGCACCCCTCGGAGCATCTCTGCCAGCGTGACACCCCCAGGGCGCCCCCCCCCAGGGTCACCACCTGCTTTATAACAGGGAAAAGCCCCCCCAAACACTCAACCTGCGCCCCAGCCCCAAAGGGGACCCCTCAGTGTGGATTCAGACCCGGGCCTTGTCCTGGTTTTGGGGGGAGATGTGACCTGCAGAGAAGGCTGAGCCCCCCCAGAGCAGGGGGGAGCGCACAGGTAGGACCTAAAGAGCTCAGACACCCCCCCAGGCACAGTGTTGGGGTGCAAGGTCACATCCCAGGAGCGGTGGGGAGCCCTGGCTGATGGAAACGCTGCTCTGCAGCCCCCACCAAACAAGCAAGCATCAACAGGGCAACCAGGGTCTCCCTTAACCCTGGATTTTGGGGGTCTGCCTCTGCGTGTGCGCTCCCTTCACCCCCAGACCCCCCCCTCTGCTTTCACCGGAGTTGGAATAAGTTGGGAAAATGGGTTTGTTTGTGTTTGTTTTGCCAGAGGACCGCAGCCTGGTGTTTATTTGCTGCTGTGGCTTTGCTTGGGGGTGATTTTTTTCCCCTGCCCTCTCAAAGCAAAGGCCACGGGGCTCCTTTAGAGCCCCTGGGAACATTTTTAGGGGTGCTAATAATTTCCTTCCACCTTCCTGCGGGTAGAGGGGGTGTCTTTCTTGCCAAGCTGCCTTCTCACCTGAGGGCACGGTGCTCCGGTCGCAGTGCCCATCCTTCAGGAGCCTGTCTCGGATCTCCCAGCTAAACATCCCGGGGTTTTCCCGTTTGTATTCCTCGATTTTCTTCTCCACGTCGGGAGTCGCGACCTGCTTTTGTGATCAAGGGACACGGGGGTGCGCCCGCGGGTGCGGGGAGAGGGAAGGAAAAAAAGCACTTTTAATTGAAGGGAAAAACTGCTCCATTCAGCCCAATCCTCCTCCTCCTGCCTGCTAGTTTGGGGGCTGCGAAGAGGGATCTGAAAGGGGGAAAAGGAGGGGAAAAAAGCAAGCTGAGGAAAGGTCCCCGTTTCCTACATCTTGGCCACCCCAAAAGGAGAATCTCTGGGGGCTAAGGGGATCACCCAGGCTGGGTTTATCCCGAGCCCCAGGGAGGGGAAGGAGGCAGAGAGGGGGTTCACAGGATGCTTTTAGGGGGGTTTTATGCACACTCAATGATTTATTATTCCCCAAAACATCCCGACTCGCTTCCTCCCCACACAGCGGGGCCGAAGCAAATGCTTGAACGCGCGGCACTTGTTGCACATGAGAGAGAGAGAGAGAGGGGAAAAAAAAAATCAAATCAAATCACTTTAATTTATTCATAGCTTTCAACTCGGCACCGGTTTCTACCCATCTGAGCCTGAAAACTGCAGCTTTATTAAAGCCAATTCCCCTCCTGCCCCGTTTCCCTGAATAAAAAAAAAAAACCCTTAGACCCCCGCAAAGAAATCTGATTTTTTTTTTTGTCGACCCTAAGGAGGGTGATTTAACTCGGCCCCCGCATTTCACTCACCCTGGGCTTGCTGCCTCCGATGGCTCCGGGCCGGATGGAGCCCGTCTCTTGGTACCTACAGAGAATTTTGGAGACGCAACCGTGGGAAACCCGCAACTGCCGGGAGATCACGCAGGGCCGGATCCCGTGGTGAGCCATCTCCACGATTTTATGACGGATATGGTTGGGAAGTGGTCGACCGTTGATAAACACCCCTCCGAGCTGGTTCACCCTGCCCTGGCCCAGCGGGGTGGAAACTGCAGAGCGAAAAGGGGGAAAGAAAAGAAGACACCCAACAATGAAGGGGGTGGAAAAGTGAAAAGAAGGGAAAATCCAGCAAAACGGGGCATGCCCCGCACCTTCAGCTTCTCTCCCGGTGTTTCAAGCTTTCAAAGAAGGGAGAAACCTCTCGCCCATCCCCTGCCCTCCGTATTTATCCCCGGGAAGACTTTTCCTGATAAAGGGAAAATAAAAATCCCCCCTGACCCGCACGCCCATCACCCGCTCCCCGAGGTGCCCGCGCTGGTTGTGTCCCTTTTTCCACATCTCACACCTATATTTTAAATCGCATCCGACCTTTTAAATAAGGAAAGACCTAAACCCGCCTGGCGAGGCCCCCGAAAACTTCTCATTTCCCCCGAAAACTTCTCATTTCCCCCGAAAACTTCCCATTCCCCTCGAAAAATCGCACTCCTCGCTGCCAATTACGGAGCTCTCTGCTTTCAAACAAACTTTTGGAAATAGAAATACCCTCGAGGGGCTTCTTCTTTTTTTTTTTTTCCCCT
>NW_008618843.1:0-884 GCF_000691845.1 Merops nubicus | reverse complement strand
GTGGTTTTGGTGTGTTTTTATCAAGCGGTTCGGGGAGGTGCGGAACAAACGCGGATCCCCCCGCGGCCGCGCAGCTTCCCCGACACCTTGCTCGGCGCATCCCCGCCCGGAGCGAGGGACCAGCGGCTCGTTAATCCCCCTCCCCAATTTGTTTAATATCTCGCAACGTAGATCTTGCAGATTAATTCGATTTCACAAGCGGGAAATTAGGGGAAAAAAAAAAAAAAAAGAAAAGAAAAGAAGGGGGGAAAAGAGAAAGGGGGGGGAAGAACTCAGCTGGTAATTTGCAGAAAGGCTGGAGGGGGCGAGGGACGGGGAAGGCGAGGGGGGTGATTTTTCTCTTTATACAAAGAAAAGTCGATTCCAGAAATTGCCTCGCGATTTAACAAGAATCATGCACCACTAATTCCAAGTCACTTGGCCAGCACTCCCTGGATATATCATTATCGACAGATAACACTCGAGTGGCCAATTTTACATTCAAGAGGTACTAAAACCGCCGGCCGCTCTCTCTTTTCATTATTCCCAGTCATGTTGTGCAAATATTGTTGTAATCCTTTGATCCTTTCCCTTGCCGTCTGTTTTACTTCATTTGCTACAGAAAAGCACTTCAACAAATCCCCCCAGCTTGTGTGTTTTGCAGCCTGCGTGGTTTTCCACAGGTTTGAGTTTCGCCACTTGATCACGGTCAGGATGAAAATTTTCCTGTTTAATAAATGCGGGGAGAGGGGTCCCGCTCTAATTTTGCCTTTTTTTTTTTTCTTCCTTTAAATAATAACCCCGAAACACAAAGGAAAAAGCAGATGACGGGGGGAAGTTGATGCGCTGCGAGGTGGGGATGACACTTAGAGAGGTGACAGCTACAAAATCCACCTCCCCCCCCC
>NW_008618842.1:14196-14452 GCF_000691845.1 Merops nubicus | reverse complement strand
GCTGGAGCGAGGCACGGCCGTAGCTCGCTTCTGACCTCGGGCCTGATCCAGGCTGGGAAAGGGGTGCTAGGGAGCAGAGGAGACACGGAGCCTCCCTCCTGGGGACCTTCTTTTGGCACGATCCTTTCAGAGCATCCTTGACAGGATGGGGACAGCCTTGTGCTCCATACGAACGTGGGACCCAGCAGGACTTTGGCTGGGCTCAGCATCTCTCTCTTGCAGCACCACAGGAGTGCGGGCACGGCAGGAAGGAACA
>NW_008618842.1:9990-14165 GCF_000691845.1 Merops nubicus | reverse complement strand
GAACCCAGGCAGGCAGGGAGAGCGTGCCCTGCCTGGAGCCGGACAGGAGAGCTGGGGGCTGCAGGAGGGGGAAATCAGCTTGCTGGTCCCCAAGCTGGCTGCCTTATCAGGTCACGGGGGATAGCTGCAAAACCTTTGCCTGCACTGAAACCCCTCCCTTTTATCCCCCTTTTCATTTTCCTTGGAGCAAAGCAGCAGTGCCTCGAGTTGTCGCCGTCATGGGATTTTTAGGCAGTGACTAAACTGAGTTTGTTTGGGAACAAGCAGCCCTGAGACATGACGAACGGAGCGAACTCAAATTTCAGGCATGTGCTCAGGTCCCTGGGCAGGAGCTGGCTGTAACGGGATCGCCAGCCCAGGGAGCTGCCGTGGTGGCATGGGTGGCATTCCCGAGGGCAGGGCTGGTGCAGGGAGGTCCTGTGCTGGGCAGAGGTGTGTTGATCCTGAGATTTAAGCTTCTGTTCTCTGCCTAAGCCAAGCTCCCGGTGGTTTTTTTCCTCTGTAGTTTCCCTGCATAACCCCATGACTCTTGGTGAAATTGCAGGCAAGCACTAGGACCCTGCTCTGGGCTTGTAAGCCATGTTCCTGGTTTATATAGATTACATAGGTTATAAACCATGCTGCCTTTATTGCATGGAGCTTTTGCAGCCAGTGAGGGCTGTGGAATGGCCAAGCCTGACAAACTGGGGTGTTGGCTGGGGTTTGCATGACCTGATGTCTTCATTGGGAGCCTCCTGCCATGGGATGTACACCCTGCAGAATGATGTTGGTCTCCAAAACCACCCGTTTCTATCCAAATTCAGAGCTGACACTCCAGAGCAACACAGGCGTCGTTACCCTGGCACAACCAGCTGAAACCTCTCTTGGTGCCCTTTGTGCCAGGTAGCGCTCAGCTCCATTACTCACCACCCTAAAATTAGTAAATGAACAGTCGGATTTTTCCCAAGGAACTGGCTGTAAAAAATATTCAGCTGAGGATATCCAGTGCCAGGCTTGTCCTGCTGGGCAGCGTGCCTGGAGCTGCAGAGCACCGGGAGGAGGATGCCATGGGATGGAGGGAGCTGGGCTGGGTGTCGCCGGTTCATCTTTGTCGGACCGAACCTCAGGCACCCGGGGATGAGCTGCCGTGGGGGTCCAGCCGGGTCCTGCATGGCAGAGCTGCTCCCTGAGCTGGGACAGCCTAAGGATGAGGAGCCAGGAGGTTTCTGGTGCCGGCATCGCTGCCTCCATCAGCCTGTCCTGCCCCAAGACACCCTCGGCACTTCCTTCCCCGAGCCCGACCCGCCGCTGATGACTTTTTCATGCTCTCCGGAAAGTGTTTGTGCTTGCAAATACCTTCCCGCTTTGTTTGCTGCCGCTGCATTGTTCGGCTCCAGGCAGATAACTATCTTCTCCTGCTTTCCAGCATTTTTTAGTACCCTTGAGTGATACTCGTGGTGGGCTTTCTGAACCTCTGCAGGCAGCTTTTCACAGGTCAGATTTTTTTGGCTGGCCCTTCGGTCCCCAAAGGCCACAGTGCTCCCTTGGCCCCAGCACTATCTCACCTTTGAATCTAGTTTTTTTTTTTTTTCCAAACAATTGCAAAACCTGAAGGGCTGGAGCTTCACTTTTGTCTTCCTCCCCTGGAAACCTGGGGAAGAGCAAACAGCTTGCTGGCCTGGGTGCCATAAGCTTGCTGCCAGCTCTCGGGCTTGATAGTGGAGAGCTGCTGGGGTGACCTCAGTGCATATGCACAAGCCCCATCCCACCAGCCCCACTTGGGGGTACCCATCTCGAGGGAGGGGCTTTGCTGAGGCTCTTTGCCCCACCTGAACCTCTGGCAGGCATGAAAGTGGTAAGACAGGGTCGTTGGAAGGGATGCCACCCCCCAACTTAACCACCTTGAAACTGCTTCTTGCTGCAAGCTCAGAGCTGAATGTTGGTGCTCAGCAGCCTCCAGAGCTCCCCGGTCCTCTCAGGGGTGCTGGGGGAGGAGCTGTGGCCAGGCATTCGTGCCATGGCTTTGCCGGGATGCTGGCTGCTGGCCACTGCTGCTGAGAAACGAGGGCTCTGTTAATGAGCAACGAGCCTGGCTGGAGGAGCTCCGAGAGGGATGCGCACGAGCGAGTGTGCAGTTCTGGGCCAACTCCAGGTGACCTCCAGAGATCTCTCCTGGCCTGGGTGTTTTTCCCCCTGCCCCCACAATGAGGCAATGGCAACGCTCCCATCCACTTGCTGCCATCTGTCAGGCAGGAGTGGGAGGGAGGCAGCAACCAAGTGCCCAGGCAATAAACACTCCTCTTAGCCCCAAACCCAAATCACGGGGAACGTGCTTGGTTGCTGGCTGAGACTGCTCCTGCAGCGTGGGTCTATGAACCGTCAATCCCATGTGTTTTGGGAGGGTGGGCAGCAGCTTATGATGCCTGGTGTTTCTGACCTGCTCTGTTTAACTCTGCCTCAGCTGCAGCAAATAATTTTTCTGTAATTTCCCCATAGACTTCCCAGAAGAGCTGCAGCAACTTTGGGAAATTGTGGTTACCACAGAAAGAAAGTGTTAGAGTGGAGGGAAAAGTGTTTCCTCTGCTGGCAGATAAACAGGATATTCACTGCCCAGCCTTGGGGCATCCTCCTGCGTGGGGATGCCCTGATAGGACTGAGCAGGAAGATGTGACACTGTGGTAGTGGCATGCATTCAGCTGTGGGTGGAGGATGGCTCCATCTCTGAGGTGGACAGGTCTCCATCAGATTCCCATGGTTCAGGGGGAGCAGTCCTGCTCCAAGGGAGCTGATTATCCCTAGGGATTCGCTTGCCTGGCATGTGTGTCCTTGCTGAGCTTCAGAGCCAGCCACAGCATCTGGGTGTTGGTAAGATCAGGGAGATCTGTTGTGTTTCCACTTTCTCCATGTCTCAGGTTTGAAGCATCAGGGTAAGCAGTGGGTTTTTTTTAACATAGGCAGGAAACCCTCTTGGAGCTGTTGGGTCCTCATCCCCCACCGGTGCTGGTACCAGCGTCTTGTCCTCAGCAAGACCCCAAGATGTCCCTGTGTGCTGGATGAAGGACACCAGTGGTGCTGCAGGGCAGTTGGGGCTCCCAGGACTGGAGGTGTGAGCGTGGGATGCTCTCCTCCTCCAGCTCTGCTTGCCTGCGAGTCTCCATGACCCTCGAAGCCCAGTTCACATTGGAATGGTTTTACAGGCCGGAGGGGGATGGATCACAGCCACCCTGCACCGGGAGCTGCCAGCACCCTGTGACCCCAACGTGCCATCCCCAGCAGCACAGCCCTGAGGTCCCAGCTCAGATCCTGCATGGTCTAAACCCCTCCTCCGAACAACCGGAGTAACCTTGGCCCTGGGGCAGTCAGTGCTCCCTGACACAGAAGTGCCACCCTGGGATTTCTGGCAGGGCAGCATGAGCCTGGGATGGCTGGTCTCTGTCCCAGGGGGCTGGTGCTTGCCAAGGGGGTCGTAGCCAAACCCAGGCCCAGTGCTCAGAGCATCCCTCGTGAGGACTGCTGCCAAGCTTGCACCGGATACATGCACGGGGTCGAGTCCAGGGCCTTGGACTCCCCGGCCAGCTGGGACACATCACTGGCCCTGGTAGGAGCTGGGGATGTTAACTCCGGCTTGACGGGGCTCTGGCAGCCCAGAGAAGGCAAAGCTTTTGTGCTGGAGCTGAGTTGCTCTGTGCTGTGTTTGAGTGCCCAAGAGGATGCAAGGATGCCCAGGCAGGTGCAGGAATTTTTTAGGGGATGCCCAGAGGGGTGCAGGGATGCATGAGGGGATGCCCAGGTGCCTGGGTGGATGCAGGGATGCCTGAGAGCTTCCTCAGGCAGATACAGGGATGTGTGAGGGGATGCCCAGGTAGATGCAGGGATGTCCAGGTGGATGAAGGGATGCCTGACAAGATGCCCAAGAGGATGCAAGGATGCCTGGGGAAGCTGCAGGGATGTCTAAGGGGATGCCCAGGAGAACGCAGGAGGGGTCTCCCATGCCTGGCCGGACACAGGGCTGCCCAGGAGAGCCTGTCCCTGTGGAGAAATCGAAGCTTTTCCCAGCAAGCAAGCCTCACGTGGGGCCAGGGCGGGCGCCAGGGAGAGCTGGCAGCCAGGAGCGCCCGCCCCGCTGCCCGCAGCCACTGTTTGCTGCACGTTGCCATGGCCGGCCGGCGGGGCCAGCGGCCCCGGGAGGGGGAGGA
>NW_008618842.1:8950-9952 GCF_000691845.1 Merops nubicus | reverse complement strand
AACTGCCTCTTATCCCCAGGCTGGAGCAGGGTTCTCCGTTGCCATCACGCACGTGGTGGGTGGTTCTGCCCTCAGGTTTTAACACCAGGCTAGCACTGGAGTCATCCATGAGAGGTCTCGTGAGGTCTTGTGACTCGAGGAGATGGGGCACTGGGGTGCAGGAGCCGTACCCAGTGTTGTGGGTCACCAGCCTGGTTGCCCGAGGGTGGCAAGAGTGGGATTTTGTATAAAACCCAAAAATATTGGTTTATCGACGGTCTTAGCCCCCCCAGCGTAGATTTGGAAGGAGCATCGCTTCCTCAGAGATAAGGTGAGCTAGAAAGAGGAGGGGCTGCAAATGGGCTCACCCAAGAGACCTGTCTGGGTGCTGTGGGGTGCCCACGTGGCCCAGGGGCTTTGTGGGTGCTGTGTCTGGAGCACCTCTGGGTACTGTACATGGATTTTTGGGGGAGATGCCCTTGCCCCAGCCTTGCCTCAGGCTGTGCCTTTCCCCATCCTGCTGGGAAGTGCCACATGGCTGCAGGCTGAGCCAGAGGCTGCATCACCCAGGGGATATCCCTGTGGGATTTACCCTGCTTTGGGGTGTCCCTGCCTGGGCCGGGTGCCCTGGCAGACCCCACAGACGGGTACTGTACATGGATTTTTGGGGGAGATGCCCTTGCCCCAGCCTTGCCTCAGGCTGTGCCTTTCCCCATCCTGCTGGGAAGTGCCACATGGCTGCAGGCTGAGCCAGAGGCTGCATCACCCAGGGGATATCCCTGTGGGATTTACCCTGCTTTGGGGTGTCCCTGCCTGGGCCGGGTGCCCTGGCAGACCCCACAGACCCAGCCTCCATGGGTGATTCATCTGCTGAGGCGAAGGCACCAGCCCTGGGAGGAGACGGGTCCTGCCCTGGCTACACCCCAGCTGACTAAGGGGAGCCCCAGGGAGCTGGATCAGCCTCTCGCCAGCTCCCGCCCAAGGGCTGCCCGAGGCTGCCCTCCCCTTTCCCCAGCCTGGGGC
>NW_008618842.1:277-8882 GCF_000691845.1 Merops nubicus | reverse complement strand
GGGACGCGGCTGCCTGGTAGGCTTGGGGCGGGCGGGAGGGTGACCTGGGGATGCTGGATCCTCCGTGAAGGCTGTGGTGGGCACGGGGGCTCAGCCAGGCTGTCTGCATCCCCAGCTGGAGGACTGCACGCTGCAGGTCTCGCCCTCAGGACACTACCTGGACCTCGACTTGTCCCTGCTAGAGCAGAAGGATGATCTGGAGGGTTTCTACGAGGAGGTCAGGTGAGGCATGCGAGGTGCCCGAGCCCTCCAGGGGTGGGATGCGGGGGTCCCACGTGGGGGTGAGCAGCGGGGGGCCACAGGGAAGGGGCTGGGGACCACGGTGGTCCCGCTGCCGGTGCTCACAGGGTGTTGCCCTTCACCCTAGGAAAGGGAGACGGCCGACCCTGATCCTGCGCACGCAGCTCTCCGTCCGCGTCCATGCCATCATCGGTGAGTCGGAGCTGCTCCCTCCTCCGGGCTGGTGTCCCGGGGGAGGAATTTTGGCTGGGATTTTTGTGACAGAGAGAGGAAGTGATACAGTCCAGGACTGCTTCCACTCCATAACCCACCCCCAAGAGGTGCAGAGGACCAGGCCCCCATGAGACCATTTGGGCCCCACTGGGTTCATTCCCTCCATCCTCCAAAATTGTGACTTTTGCCTCTTTGGCTGGGAGCCCACCACCCACTGCAGATATTCTGGGTCATTCAGGGAAGCTCTAAATATAGCTTTGGAGGATGCAAACAAACAGCTTGAGCACAGCAGAAAGCACTGTCACAGCTTCGGGCAGGCCATTCGAAGGTCCTGCAAAGTATTTGGGAGCGTCAAGGCTTCTTGGCTCCTTAGGAGGGTGGAAAACAAGCACCGAGCAGGGCGATGCTGGCTGGGTATCAGCTGGCCATGCAGGACCGTGGCTGAGCGGTGCGGGAAGGGCCAGGAAGGCCAGGGTCAGGGTCAGGGTCGTGCTCCTCACTGGTGGTTCCCAGGCTCTGGCTGAGCCCTCAGCTGCTCTGCTTTCCCTCTCGACTGCTCTGCTTTCCCTCTCGGCTGCTCTGACAAGCTGATAAGTGAGCGGAGGAAGCTGCCAGGACCTTGCGTTTTCCCGAGCCCTCATCAGCATGTCTGGAGGGCTCCTTGGACAGCTTGGTTTTGGCTTGTTACAGCTCCACACCTGACCCAAATAACTCAAGATGCTCAGATAACTCGGGTTTTGGATGCAGGAAGTTCTGGCTCCTGAAGCCTTTGGTCTCCACTCATTGGAGCAGAGCTTTCCAGCTTCCCATTGCCCTGGCAGCTCTGTGCTGGCTCCTGCCTGCAGGCTCCATCCCCGTGAGCACGTAGCCAGCCTGGTGACTGTCCTATTGTCCCCCGAGCAGTTGATGTCACACTGCTGTCCTTCCCATCCCCACGCTGCAGCTCTTCCCAAGCCACGGGGCTGCCAGGGGCTCGGGGACCATGCCAGGGCTGTGCCCAAGGAGGGATGGCTAAAAGTAGCTCAGCCTCCTGCTCTTGTTCCTGTTTCGGTTCTACACAGGAAACTAGAGGGGATATTTATGTCATTGCTGGGCAGAAAAGAAAAAAAGAAAAAAAAAAAAGGAAATTGGAAGGTGGCAGAGCTGAAATAAATAGTCGTGGAGCTGCAGCTGCTTCCACCCTGAATGTCCCACAGCTGAGGGCAATGCCAGCAGCCTGGGGTGACGGCACAGGGGTTGAGCTGGGATGTGGGGCTTTCCCAGGCAGCTGGGGCCGTTCTGGAGACCCAGATCAGCCCTGGGGTCAGGCCTCGTGCTGCACGTCTCCCTTCCTTCCAGAGAAGCTGTACAACTCGCAGGGGCCGGAGCTGCGGCGGTCCCTCTTCTCCCTCAAGCAGCTCTTTCAGGTACGGTGGTGCGGGCACGGCAGAAGGCTTGTGGGGGCTCCCCGGAGCTGTCTGCTCCCTCCCCACCTCCCCACACTGCAGTAACCCCGGGCCTTTACCTGCAGGAGGACAAGGACCTGGTGCCGGAGTTCGTGAACCTGGATGGGTTGACGTGCCTGATCAAAGTGGGGGCAGAGGCTGACCAGAACTACCAGAATTACATCCTCCGAGGTTGGTATTTGGGTACAGGGCACTTCTCACCCCCGGGGAGGAAGGCTGGCACTCAAGGGGGGTGAGCAGGCTAGTTTGCCTGAGCTACACTGCGGGCAGCTACCAGAGCTTGCCCTTGGCATGGAGATGCCCTCCAGGGTGGGAAGCTTGCCCTCCCCACCACGACCCTGCCCACCCTCTGCCTTGCAGCCTTGAGCCAGATCATGCTCTTCGTGGATGGCATGCAGGGTGTCATCAACCACAATGAGACCGTCCAGTGGCTGTACACGCTGTCAGGAAGTCTGGTAAGCTTCTGCTGCCCTTGGGGGGCTGCTCGTGCCCCCCGCCACGCTTCCCTCCCCTGTCTGCGGCCATCCCCTTGCGCTGTCCCTCAGGGGCTTTACTCCACTCTCAGCCTTCAGGCTCGATGCCCTGGTATCTTTGGGGGTGTTGGGTCCTGCTCCCACCCATTTGGAAATCACTCAGGGTCCTTGGAGCTCCTCATGTGACTTTGCTCCTGGGCACAGAGCTTGAGTGAGAGGGTCCCACTCTGTGTCCTTCCCCAGTGCCCCTTGGCCATCGGCATCACAGCTGCAGGCTGGTTCCTGGCCCCATGGCAAAGCCCCCAGCCCTGGGGCACGGGCACAGTGCCATGGCACGGCCCTGGCAGCCCCCTGCCACCATCCCAGCCCCTGTCCCTTGTCCCAGTTCCGCTTGGTGGTGAAGATGGCTCTGAAGCTGCTGCTGGTGTTCGTGGAGTACACGGAGCCCAACGCCCTGCTCCTCATCCGTGCCGTCAACACCGTGGACCGGGCGAGAGGTGGGTGCAGCTCCAGCCACCTGCGAGGTCCCCGCGGGGGGGACGACGTCCCCTCCCCAGTCCGCGTGTCACCTTCACCCGTGGCCGTTCCCAGGTGCGTGCCCGTGGTCCAACCTGATGGCCATCCTGGAGCAACGCAACGGGGCTGACATGGAGCTGCTGGTGTTCGCCATGACGCTGATCAACAAGGTCCGGGGGGGAAGGCGGGGTGTCCCCGTGGGGCTCGGCGTGGGTCACGCCGGTCCCAGCTTGGTCCCTCTGGTCCCGCTCAGACGCTGGCAGCCCTCCCGGACCAGGACACCTTCTATGATGTGACGGACTGCCTGGAGCAGCAGGGCATGGAGCGGGTGGTGCAGCAGTACCTGGGCAGCAAGGGCACCGACCTCGACTTGAAGCAGCAGTTCATGCTCTATGAAGTGAGCGGGGCTCCTGCGGGATCCAGCAGCAGGGGAGGGTGGGTGCGTGGGGTGGTAGGGGTGCCGTGCCCGGTGCCATGCCCCCCGGCCTCTCTGCAGAGTGCTCTCAAGCTGGAGGATGGGGTGGAAGAGCTGCCTGCGGGGGGACGCAAGGAGCGGAGGAGGACGGAAGAAGGTCGGCGTGGGTGGCGATCCCAGGGCAGCTGCCCGGACCCTGGCCCTGATGCCCAGCCACTGCCAGGGTCCCCTGGCACCCCGAAGGAGTCCACCACAAAAGATAACCCAGTTGTTCTTGAACCGAGCAGCCCTGCAGAGTAAGTGAGGCTGCAGGTGGCCAGGGCGGGGGGGGGTTCTCCCGGAATGGCAAAGATGCCAAGATGTGGCGTGAGCAGCATTTGGATCCGTTCCTGGTGCCAGGGTGGGAGGCAGCCCCATGGGACCTGCCCTCAGTTCCCGTCACCTCTGCTGCACAACAGTGTGCCCAGGTGGCCCAGAAGGCCACCAGCATCCTGGCTTGGATCAGCACTAGTGTGGCCGGAAGGAC
This sequence comes from Merops nubicus, assembly GCF_000691845.1. Taxonomy (NCBI): domain Eukaryota; kingdom Metazoa; phylum Chordata; class Aves; order Coraciiformes; family Meropidae; genus Merops; species Merops nubicus. Next base: position 5,054 of record NW_008618842.1, on the reverse strand, counting down.
TACATTCCCCTGGCCTGTCCATTGGGGAGGCTGCCCCTCAAATCCTGGGGTCAGTTTTGGGCCCCTCCCTCGCAGAAGGACCTTGAGGGGCTGGAGCGTGGCCAGAGAAGGGCAACGAAGCTGGGGAAGGGTCTAAAGCTCAAATGTGGTGAGGAGGAGCTGAGGGACCTGGGGGTGCTGAGCCTGGAGCTAAGGAAGTTCAGGAGAGACCTTCTGGCTCTTGACAGCTCCCTGACTGGAGGTTGGAGCCAGGTGGGGGTTGCGCTCTTCTCCCAAGGAACAAGTGATAGGACAAGAGGAAACTTCTTCAAGTTGCCCCAGCAGAGGTTTAGGTTGGCCCTGAGGAACAATTTCTTGCCCTTGAGGGTTATCCAGGGCTGTGCCAGGCTGCCCAGGGCAGTGGTGGAGTCCCCATCCCTGGAGGGGTTTCCAAGCTGTGGAGATGTGGCGCTGAGGGACATGGGTCAGTGGGGACCTGGCAGTGTTGGGGAATGGTTGCACTCGATGTTCAAGGTCTCCCCTAAGCAAAAGGATGCCATGATTCTTCCAGGCCCTGTCCCAGCAGTGTCTACAGCAGCATGTCCAGCGTGCGGCTGGCCCTGGCCTCCCCCTCGCCCGAGAAGGAGCAGCCCCCAGGCCCAGGCGAGCGCAGCGTGTACAAGTAAGGAGCCAGGAGGGGCTGGGGGCAAACGGGGGTCCCCCCAGGGCAGCTCCCAGGAGTGCGGGGTGACCCTGTCCCAGGGGGAGACAGTTTCTGGGGGGGCACTGGGGCTGGAAAAAAGCATGTGGGTGTCTGAGAGGAGTCCGGCCAGGGGCTCCAGGGCAGCCCTTGGGAACACACAGCTCTGCTCCAGCTCCTCCTCGCTCCTCCTCTCTGCCCACGCTTGCCCTCTCCTCTGCCCACTCTTTCTATCTTTCCTTTTGCAGGCTGCACCAAACTGCCCCTGTCTGGTAAGTGCCCGGGCTCTGCACGTGTGTGCTTCCTCCCGGCGTGATGGCCCTGGCACCCACCTCTCTGCCCCTGGCACCTACCTCTCCCCGCTGAGCCTTGCCTGGGGGACCCCTGCCCACTGACCTCCCCACCAGCATCCCCCATGGGGTGATGGCACCCTCTGACCCACCCCCTTCTGTGGCGAGGCGTCCATGCCAGGGATGGCACGGCTTACCCCAGGGATGGCATCATCATCCTGGTGGGATGACATGGTGCCCCGTCTTGCCAGCATGGAATACCACATGGTGCCTGGGCACAGGAGGGGACTCGCTGGGGCTCTCCCAGCTCCCCGTGAGCCTCGGGGTGACGGCGGGACGAGGGTCCCACGCTGGAGGGCTGCCAGGCGGGTGCATGCAGGAGACACGGGCCCTGGAGGGTGCCGGCAGCGGGGGCTAACCCCTGTTTTCCCTCAGGCGGGAGGATGCCCCCTCTTTGCATGGGGACAAGCCTATTTTGAGGAAGTTTGAGTAAGTAGAGGCATGCGTGTGTCTCCAGCCATGCGCTTCCTCTGGCCGGTACTCCGGCCATGCAGGGCATGAGGAGCCAGGAGGGTCTCCACCAGTCCCTGCCCAGGTGCCCTCCAGGTTTTTGCAGCTTTTGGAGGAGGGTTGCGGTGAGCACCAGGTCCCTTGGGACCGACGGGTGACAGTGGCACCCCAACAGCATGAGCCTTCGGCTCCCGTGGGGCTGTGACATCCTTGTCCCCTCACTGTGGTGGCATCAGCTGTCTCTCTGCAGGGCTTGGAGGAGATGACTCCTCCACGTCCCGGCATGGTGTGGCCAGTGCAGGGGGTTTCTGTGCTGTTGGGCTGGCTGGGCAGCGTGGTGTGGTGTGGTGTGGGGTGCCCCTCATCCCCATCGTCCCCCTCCCAGCCAACCTCCACCCCTGTCTCTCAGAGCTCGCTTCTTGGAGAACCTGGCTGCAGCCCAGAAGGAGAAAATCTCTTCCATGGCCAAAGGACGGCTCGATGTCCTCAGTGATGCCGTGCCGGAGCATCCCACCGGTCTGGCGTGGGACAGGGACAGCGGCACCTCTGAGCCCGGGATGGAGCCACCCAGTATAAGTAGGTGCTGCTGGGGGGTGTGTTCCCACCTCTGGGCTCGCTGGGAACCGACCCTGAGGTGGGTGGTGGTGGCCTCTGTGCCCCCAGCCCATGCCTGTGATACCCAGAGCCGCGGTGGTACCTCCCTGTCCTGCTCTGAACACCCGCACCCGAGCACATCCCACCAAGGTGCAGGTCCCCAGTTCTGTCCCAGCTTCTCCCCTCTCCCTGCAGGGTCTCGCTTGGCTCGGCCGGACACCACTGACTCCTGCAGCACCATCTCCTCTGACACCAAGTTTATGCTGGACATGCTCTATGCCAAGGGGTCTCCAGAGCCGGGGAAGGAGGTCTTCCCTGAGGGCCCATCATCCGCCCTGGTCCAGGGTGAAGTAGATGTGGATGCCACAGGAGGTGGCAGCCGGGAACAGGAGGTTGCCCGGCACCGTGGCAGGGCTCCAGATGGGCCAGTAGCCAGTGCTCACGCCAAGCTGACGCGTGCCATGTCCAGCATAGATGCCGAGACCCACACGCAGAAGCTGGAGAACACTGGGATGATGCCTATCAAGAAGGACGTGGAGTTGACGTGGGAGCGCCTGGAGGCCAGCCCCGTGCAGCTGAGGATCAAGGACTTGGACTTCACTGATCTGGGGGAAGAGGAAGACTTTGACATCTTGGACATGGGGCCCATGGCCAATGGCTCCTTCCTTCCTTCTGGCATCAAAGCAACGAGTGCTGGAGCTCTCATGGTTCCCCCTCCACCTCCTGCGGTCCCTGGCTGCCCACCACCACCTCCACCACCTCCACCTCCTGCAATCCCTGGCTGCCCACCACCTCCACCTCTACCTCCTTCAGTTCCTGGCTGCCCACCACCCCCAGGGCTGCCAGGCCCTTCAGCAACAGATGGCCCCTCCCAGGCCAAGAAGAAGAGGACAGTGAAGCTCTTCTGGAAGGAGCTAAAGCAGCTGGACAGCCCTGTGGGGACAGGCAGGTTTGGCCAGGCGACACTGTGGGCGTCCCTACAGAACGTTGAGGTCAATGCTGCCAAACTGGAGCACCTCTTCGAGTCACGGTCAAAGGAAGTGCCAACTTCAAAGGTACCATCAGGCTGGCACCCACCAGCCAAGGGGACTTGAGTGGTGGGAGGAAGGCTGTGGGGACCTGAGATGTGCACTGTCACCCCTACCCATGGGATTCCCAGGGATGGGTACCCACAGCCCAGAGTCTCGGTGGGGATGGTGATGGGCAGCACGCAGGGCTAACTCACCACCAGGTCCCAGATGGGCTGCCTGTGTCCATGGTGTGTACATGAAGGCAAGCCCTTTGCCTGACTGTCCCCATCTATCCCGTCCTCTTTGCAGAAGGCCGTTGACGGGAAGAAGGTGGTGGTGGTGCTGGACCCCAAGAGGAGCAACGCCATCAACATTGGCCTCACGGTGCTGCCGCCCGTGCACATCATCAAGACGGCCGTGCTCAACTTCGATGAGTTTGCCGTCAATAAGGAGGGGATTGAGGTGAGCGTGAGAGAAGCTCAGCCCCTCTGAGGTCCTCAGGCAGGTTGTTTCCCCTGACCAGGAGGCCTCCATGCCATGCTGCCTGCGCTGCCAGCCCTGGGGCCACACATCCCGTGGTGACGTGAGCCTCGTCCCTCTTTGCCCGCTCTAGAAAATCCTGACCATGGTCCCAACCGAGGAGGAGAAGCAGAAGATCCAGGAGGCCCAGCTGGCCAACCCTGATGTGCCCTTGGGCTCTGCAGAGCAGTTCCTGCTCGCCCTGTCTTCCATCAGCGACCTCACAGCCAGGCTCCAGCTCTGGGCCTTCAAGCTGGACTACGAGAGCCTGGAGCAGGTACAGAGCCATGTACCCCGCCTGCCCTCCACCCTCCCACCCTGCCAGCCCCAGCAGTGCTGGGCACTGAGCCAAGTGTGTTCCCGGTGGGACGAGCCATGTCCAAGTACGGGAGGTGCCATCCTGGCTGGGGGTGGGCTTGGGTTGACCATGAGGTGGTTGCCCTTGTGGGCAAGGGTGAATGCTGAAGCTCCCAAGGGAAAGGGTGGCCAAGGGACCTCACCTGCCTCTCTCCTCGCACAGGAGATTGCAGAGCCACTCTTTGATCTGAAGATGGGCATGGAGCAGCTGGCCCAAAATCACACCTTCAAGTGCATCTTGGCCACGCTGCTGGCCATGGGCAACTTCTTGAACGGTTCCCAGGTGAGGAGCAGGGTGTGGAGGGACGTGTTGTGTCTCAAGAGCTGCAAGGACAGGACCAGCCATGGTGCATGGCTACCCAAGAAGGACCATGGGAAGCCTGGGATGGTGCCTTGGGGCTGGTGGGGGCCCAGTGGGTCTGCAGACTGGAGATCTGCTGGAGGAGGGATGTAGAAGATCTGCTGAATCCATTGGGGTTTCAGAGCAGAGGCTTTGAACTGGGCTACCTGGAGAAGGTCTCGGAAGTGAAGGACACGGTGCACCGGCAGTCCCTGCTCCACCATCTCTGCCAGATGGTGGTAGAGAAGTTCCCAGAAACCACTGACCTCTACTCGGAGATTGCCTCCATCACCCGCTCCGCCAAGGTGAGGCAAGGCAGGTGACCCCCGGGCAAGGTAAGGGGATGGGTCCCGTGGCTGCCCAGCTCCACCGGCAGGGCCGAGGGCCGACGTCTCACTCTTCCAGGTTGACTTCGACGAGCTGGCCGACAGCCTGGCGCAGCTGGAGCGGAGGTGCAGGGCCTCCTGGGACAACCTGA
>NW_008618842.1:0-246 GCF_000691845.1 Merops nubicus | reverse complement strand
AATGGCAAGGAGAAGCACAAAGCCGGTGCTGAAGAGCAAGCTGACGGACTTCCTCAAGGACAGCACCCAGCGCATCGTCGTCTTGAAGGTGGTGCACAGGCGCGTCCTTAACAGGTCGGTGCCGCGGGGTCTCGGGGCCGTGGCGGGGGGACCCCACGGGCCCTCCACGAGCGCCGTTCCCCCCTGCAGGTTTCGCTCCTTCCTGCTGTACCTGGGGTACCCGGCGAGCGCGGCGCGGGACGTGAA
>NW_008618841.1:10839-14737 GCF_000691845.1 Merops nubicus | reverse complement strand
TCCTCCAAAGCTGAGAGACTGGGGGAGAGAAAGGCAGGAGAGGTGGTTGGTTCCACCCCTCCTCCCCTTCCAGTCTGTCTGGCCTAAAGGATCTTAAGTGTCAGGGTCTACACATTCTAAAAATACCAAAGACTGCTTTAAGTGTAAGAGCTACTACCCAGGTTACTAAGTCTATTTTTGTATCTTGAGTTTAGTAGGTTTTAATAAAATGAAGTTCTTTTTTCCCCTCCAGTATGTGAGGGGTTTGACCCTATAGAAAAACCAAGTCTCAAAAGCTGATTTCATTAATTTGGGTGTAATTCTAATTTCTATCCAAACAAATACACTGCAAATCAAGCTCTGGGAAAAAACCCAAAGCACCCTAATCATTCAATAATAAGAACAGATTTTTTCTAATAGTTAGAAGAAATGTGAAAGTAAAAATCTCACTTTGATATATATTAAACTAATTTGCATACACAATACAGAGGGGACCCTCCCACAGCGAAGCAGAGTGGCCACGGCTCCTGCACGGGGTGAGCCTGTGGGTGCCTGGGCCTCTGCCACGACCTGGTGGGCATGACCAGGCTTTAGCCCTTCTGTATTGAAATATAACTCAGAATTGAGCAGGAGCGCTGGGCTGCTGGAGGGCCGGGAGGCTCTGCAGAGGGACCTGCCCAGGGTGGGTCGATGGGCTGAGTTCAGCTGTGTGAGGTTTCACAAGGCCAAGGGCGGGGTCCTGCACTTCAGCCACAACCAGCCCAGGCAGCGCTCAAGGCTTGGGGCAGGGTGGCTGGAAACTGCCTGGCAGAAAAGGCCCTGGGGGTGCTGGTGGCCAGACGGCTGAGCAGGAGCCAGCATGTGCCCTGGTGGCCAAGATGACCACCAGCATCCTGGCCTGGATCAGAACTAGTGCGTGCAGCAGGAGTAGGAAGTGATTATGCCCCTGGACTCAGCACTGGGGAGGGCACAGCTTGAGTGATGGGCTCAGTTTTGGGCACCACAGCACAAAAAAGACATTGAGGGGCTGGAGCAGGTCCAGAGAAGAACAATGAAGCTGGTGAGGGGCCTGGGGAGCATGACTTGTGAGGAGTGGCTGAGGGAACTGGGGTTGTTTAGTGTGGAGGCTGAGGGGAGAGATTATTGCACTCTACCTGAAAGGAGGTTGGAGCGTGGTGGGGTTGGTCTCTCCTCCCAAGTAACTGGCAATAGGATGAGGAAATGGACTTATGTTATGCCAGGGGAGGTTTTGATTGGATATTAATGTTATGACTGCCAGAGTAGTGAGGCATTGGCCCAGGCTGCCCAGGGAGGTGGTGGAGTCCCCATCCCTGGAGGGGTTCAAAAAATGCATGGACGTGGTACTTCAGGACATGATTTAGTGGTCATGTTGGGTTGATGGTTGAACTCAGTGATCTTAAGAGGTCTTTTCAACCTGCATATGATTCTGTGATTCTATGAATACATCGTGACAAATACACTTACAGGCCAATGTTGTTACAGGTGATATGATTTAATTTTTTTTTTTTATGAATTTGGAACATTTTTTATGGTCTCTCCCCTCGTGGGCCTAGGGCTGACTTTCAAGCTCCATTGCTGTTGCCAGAAGCAATTCAACATGAAGAAGTATCCCCGAAGTTTGTGCTAGGCTGAAATAATCTCACTGCCTTCCTGGGGAGCTTTGGTTCTTCCACCAGCCTTTGACACAAATCAGTTTTGGTTTTACCCTTCCAAAAGTTACTTTGGAGCCTTAAAGAAAGGGATGGAGGTAGAACACAGGACAAGGCTTCCGAAAAGCTTCCCTTTGTGACTGCAGCCTGCCTTGAGGTCCTTAACCATCCCCATCTGTGGGTGCTGGTGACGTGGGCACCTCTTGCTGTCCCAGGTCTGGCAGGGCAGTTTGTCCATTGGTTCAAGCCTTGGAGTTACCCCCAGGAGTGGAAAGTGTTGCCTTTAATGTAAACTATTGGGCACGTAGATTGATGCTCCAAGTTGCTGAACAGTGCAGATACTTGATGGCTTATATTTCTATTGCCTGTTGTTATAAAGTACCAGGAGATGGAAACGGGTTATACAGCATCATAAATTATGCAAGACACTAATTAAATGTCGTAATTTATCATCTGTGTGTTTGATGAATGGCTTTTACTGTAAGAATCCTCCGCTTTGAATTTTAGCTGGTTAATTCTGCCCTGCCCCACAATGTACTGAGGTACCACTGGGCACTTAAGCAGCAGCTGGGTGAGATGAAGCTGTTCCAACCTTTCCCCGTGTCCCTCTTTCCAGCAGATTCGTTACGGGAGTTCAGCAGCAGGTCAGGAACGGGCTACGTCACGGAAGAGATATGGAAGAAAGCTGGTAAGTGTTTGCTGGTAACCTCAGCGAGGGGCTCTGCCAGACCCCTTGAGGTAAACACAGATGTTGCAGATTAGCTCTGCAGAAACAAGAGAAACCTGGCTGCAGGAACGCCGCAGGGTGTGCTGCCAACACCCCAGCCTGGGCTTCCCAAAGGGCTCTGCTCCTTCTGTCTGGTGCCAGTGGGGTGCCAGTGGGGTGCCGTGGGGCTGAGCCTGGCCCCCCCGCTCCCGGCAGCGATGCCGGGGCTGGGGCTGGCCGGGACCCCCGGGAGGGTGCTGCTGCATCCCACCCTGGGCGGGTGCCTGAAGCTGCTCCTTCCTTCCAGAAGAAGCTGTGAACGAGGTGAAGCGCCAGGCCATGTCCGAGGTGCAGAAGGCAGTGGCAGAGGCTGAGCAGAAGGCCTTTGAGATGATCGCCTCCGAGAGGGCTCGCATGGAGCAAACCATCGCCGATGCCAAGCGCCAGGCCACCGAAGATGCTTTCTTAGTGATCAATGAACAGGAGGAGTCTACAGAGGTAAGGTGCCAGGGGACATCCTAGGAAGGGACTTCCAAAGGCTCACAAATCCTTCAGGTCCTGCCTGGCAGTGAGGAGAAGCCAGTGAGTCCCCCTCTGCTCTTCCTTGGTTTAGTGGTCATGGTAGTGCTGGGTTAATGGCTAGACTGGATGATCTTACAGGTCCTTTCAACTGTCATGATTCTGTGACTGGAGGTGGGCAGGCTCTGCCCGGGGCAGCTTTTCCAGAGCTGCACTTGCCCTCTGTGGTATGTGGCTTCTCAAGGGAGTCCTGCTCAGGGTCACTGATGCGCCTGGCACAGGCCCCTCACCCCTGTGCTCCCAGGGCAGCAGGGGCTCCCTCCAATCCCCCCAGCTGACACCTTTCCTGGCACCCAGAGGTGCTCTGCTCTGCTTCCAGATTGAAGCTCAGGCTCTGGCAGTGTTTCCACCTGGTCAGTAGGCTTTCAAATAACTTTTTTCTTTTCTAAATTAGCCTGCTCTGACCTCTTGTGCAGCGTGGCAGGGTGCAAAGCCAACGGTGCCTGTGCAGCTTGCTGTAATCCCTGTGGAGAGCACTTGGCTGGGAATGATACCAAAATAGAGCTGCTTGAAAGAGGAAGTAAAAAGACCAAATAGCAGGGTCTGCAGCACGTTTCTTAGTCCTTGCCTGGTGTTTCCTCCATCCTTTTGGGTGGGTCTAGGAGAGAGGATGTGACAGGTTCAGTCTGGCAGGTGGTTTTGGGCAGAGCAGGGGAGTTGTGGTTAGTGCCCTTGGCAAAGGGCTGTGAAATAGGATTGCTCCTTTTAATATTACTCAGTCTAGAGGGGGCTGAACAGTCCCCTCCAGAGCTGTCGAGTCAGCACCGTCCAGCAGCTCTGGGAAACTAGACCCCTTTTGAAGCGTGGCACCTTTGGTCTTGCAGAGCTGCTGGAACTGCGGCCGCAAAGCCAGCGAGACGTGCAGCGGCTGCAACATCGCCCGGTACTGCGGCTCCTTCTGCCAGCACAAGGACTGGGAGAGGCACCACCGCATCTGCGGCCAAGGCCTGCACGGCCAGAGCAA
>NW_008618841.1:5889-10803 GCF_000691845.1 Merops nubicus | reverse complement strand
GGAGGGCGTCCCCAGCCCGGCCCTGGAGAAGACTTCGGCCACCACCTCGCGGTCCTCCACCCCGGCATCCGTGACAGCAATAGACACGAACGGGCTCTAAAGGGGAGGTTTTGCTTCAGGCCTTTTGATGAGTTTCCCTGGGTTTTGTTAAGCTGAAAAAAAACCCCCACAGCAACTCGTATCACTTGGCACATCAGCCACATGGTGGCACGGCCGACGCTCGGCCTTCCCCAGCTCACTTTTTGTGGCTTGGGAAGACCTGGGGCCAGCCCTGCCCACGGTGCCCCCCTGCCCATCCTCGCTGCAGGAGTGCCCAGAGACTTGGAGGGGCTGGGCACTTACCTGGGGGGACCTGGACTTGGTGGAGAGCGCTGCTGGCACACACAGGAGATGCTGAACCACATCCTCGTGGGTCAGATGTGCTCAAGCTGCTTTCCTGAAGGTGTCTGAGCTGCCACCTCCTTCAGCTACCTTTCTTCCATGATATGCATCTCGATTTTCCCTTGCTCCCAGGCAGTGGTGTCTCAGATGGCCGCATAGAAGTTGTTGGTCTGAGAGTTTCTGCCATTGGGTTTAACCACAGTGATCCTCACAGTTGCAGTGGGTTATTTACAGTCTGTTATCTCCACACGTGCTGGCCAAACTAAAAATAAACACAGGACTTGGTGTCCTACATTGGCTCTCCCCCCCAGCCCCAGGGGGCTCCTGCAGTGCTGCTCCAATGCCAGCTGTGCTCCTCTCCCCGGGGACATGCGGCCACCACTGCCTCATCCAGCCCTTGGAAACCATCCCAAAAATGCAGGCTCAGGGAGCAAGGCCCCACAGCGATGCCAGAGCCAGCCTGGGGAGCTCCGTTACTCAGAGGGTTGCTGCTGTGGTGTGGAAGAAGGGATTCCAGGCAGTGCAAACCCCAAAATTGACACTGACCCACAGAAGGGCTGTGTCAGGGCGCAGTGGAGCTCATCTCAGTTGCTCCACAGAGGTCATCAGAGGCAGAGCCCAGGGGCCTCAGGGAGCTGCACCAATTCCTCGTGCTGCGCACAGACGGGCTCTAGAAAAGCATCTATTCAACAGTGCTGTGTTCCCGTGACTCTTTTTGTGTGATTGCTGGGTTGGAGCCCAAGGAGGCAAGTAATTCCCAAATTATTTTGGATCACTTTTTCAAGTGGTGTCAATAATAAAGATGTAATTGAGTTTGCAGTGGTGGAGCTGGCTGCCCCAAGGACAGATGAGCGATGTACTGAGCCAGCTTTGTCCCTCAGGGAAAGCTGTTTCCAGAGCTGCTGCCCTGGGAGCATGCAGGCCATTCCCATCTCCCCCAGGTTTCAGTATGCAAGGACCCCACGAAGTCCCCTGGTGTTGGAGCCAGCTCTCCAGTGCCATTGGGGAGCCTCTCCCATATTCGGGGCTCGGGGCTGCGGCAGAGCCCTCGGCGTGGACACGGCCCCTGGGGTGCAGGCAGGCCCCAGGCAGGGTGGCATTCCAGCCTGGGGGAGGTGTCGCCCAGCCCGAGGTGTTCACCCCAGAAGGGAGGGAGGTGGCAGCAGGGCAAAGCTCCCCAGAGCCAGCTCTGCCCACGCTGCTGCCACGGAGCTGAGAAAGGTTTGCAGTGCCCGCCTGGAGCATGGAGGGGACGTCGTGTTGAGGAGGAGCAGCACATGCTTCAGGTTTGTGGGAGCTGCCCTGGTCCCCCACCCCTCTGCCAGGGGCCAGAGGCTCTCCTGGTGGAGGAGCAGCCTCAGGAACAGGTCTGGGGGCGAGGTCCCCACCCCCAGTGCAGCCCTGACCCAGGGCTGGGGGTCAGCATCACCCCCTGCCCCAAGGTCAGATGGGGAAAGGAGCAGGGCAGGGCTGGAAGGAATAGCTTGTAAATAATTGTCTTCCATAATTCTCATGCAATTTTGATGGCCATGTATTAAAATTAACCCCAGTGTAAATGAATGAAATACTAACAGTCATGATTAGAACAATTATTTTTTTTTCTTTTCACCAGGGAATGATAAATGTGAAATTTGGACAGGGGAAGACAGGGGGGTGAGGTTTCTTTTTTTTTTTTTTCTGACATTTAATTCTGTAATAGAAATTTGTTGCTTCATTCCTGTGCATAACTTATTTAATGTCCTGTATAAAGGAATTCAAACTGTTACAGATGTATTTAGTTTGTTCTACTCCAGAGTAGCCAATAAAAAGACTCTAGTTGCCAGCCCGCTCCCCCTCCCTCTCCCAGGAGCTGGGGTTTGCTGTTGGTTGGGGTCTCTGCAGGGGCCACATTTTCTTCTGGGCTGGGGCTGCTGTGGCTGCAGGGCCTGTGAGGAGCAAGTGCTGTCAAGAGCTGGTGCCCAGCTTCTTGGGGGCCATGTTTAAATATGTTCTTTTCTGAGCTTTTTTTTTTTCCCCAGTTTGAGCACAGATGAGCCTGGCAAGGTCCTGCCCCAGAGGCTTGCAGAACCAGCCCCCTGCCCCCCAGCTGCTTGAGGTTGCCCATTACCTCTACCTCCTACTGCAAGGACTTTGGGCTCCAGCCCCCTGCAAACAACTCATTCAGTGGTGAAGAAATCCCAAACTGGGGGCCAAGCCCCACAGCAGCATGGAAAGGCTGCTGGTGTGGCCAGTGGCTCAGGACTCCCAAAGCCGAGTGCCTGCTGCCCTCCCTGCCCACCTCTGACCCCCCAGCAGGGCCTGGGCACAGCTCATCCCTCATCCCCCGGCCTGTGGTGTGACTGGATGGCACCGTGGTGCTGAGGGATGGGTTAGTGGGGACCTGGTGGTGCTGGGTGGTCACTGGCTGGACTCCACGCCAGGCCAGGCTCTGTGCACACCCCTCTCCAGGAAGGGGCACTCGCTGCTTGGCTGCCCGTGAGTCCCCTGTGGCTGGGGTCTGCCTGTGCCCACCCCTGCTGGCACCAGTGGCTGCTACTCCCCCTCCCCTAAGGAGGTGGTTTCCTGCTCTCGCTGCTGCAGCTTGCTCCCAGCATCACCTCCCTGCACCCCAAACCCAGGGAGACCTTGAGAAGCTGCCTGGCTCAGCTCCCAGCCCCCACCCCATGAATTCAGCTCCCAGCTCTTCCTGGGGCACTGAAGCCAGTGCCCATTCTGCTTTCTGTCACGTGAGGTGCAGGATGAGGCCCCAGAGCACTGAGCTGTGCTCTCCTGCCCCGGGAGCCGTGTGCTGCTTTGGTGAGTGACACACAGAGCCCAGGCTGGGCTCGGGGAGCACAAGGCCCATCCTGAAGCCACTCCCAGGGCTGGAGATGACATGCCTTGCCAGAAATACTCCCCCCAGAGCAGCATTCACAAGCCCTGTGAGGCATCCCAGCTCCCTGGGCACAGCCCCTGCTAGTACAGGGTGGCTTGGGGGGGCCTGGCCTGGAGATGCCACAACTGGCCAGAGCCCCATCCACCAGCCCACCCCAGCACAGCCTGTGGAGCTTCAGCCTGTCCTCAGAGCTGGAAGAGGAGAGCACAGGGAGGAAGAGGAGCTGGGGTGCAAGAGGGGGCTGAAGGTTGCCTGGACACAGCAACCAGCCCCCTGCTCCCCCAGGGCTGGGCTGTCAGCCCCCAGTGCAGCTCCTGGGGGCACCCTGCTCCCCCCAGCAGCACAGACTGTCTTTGGCCAGGGGTGGGGGGATAAATAAATCCACATGAAAAGACCAAACGGGTAAAACAGTGCCAGGGACACCAGGCAGGCAGCCCACACCAGGCCACGGGAGGGGACAAGGGACAGGGAGGTGACAAAGGAGGGAAGGCGTCGGTTGTGCCGAGGGCTCCAGGTCCCGTGTGCTGCTGCCAGGCAGGGTCAGTTGTTGTTCATGATCCACCACGAGGCTGAGGAGAGAGGGCAGGGTCTGGGCTGGGCTGTGCAGGCAGCAGGACACAGGGGGCTGGGGGTAGCCCTGCTGGGGCACAGCTGAGCCTTTTCTGAAGTTCCCTGGCACCTGGCTCTGAAGCAGCCGGGGTGGGGAGCGCAGCCCCAGCCCAGAGGGGCCTTTCAAGGTGTCCCAGTCCCAACCCCCTGCAGGGAGCAGGGACATCTGCAGCTGGAGCAGGGTGCTCAGAGCTCCACCCAACCTCCCCTGGGATGGTTCCAGGGATGGGGCAGCGACCACCTCTCTGGGCAGCCTGGGCCAGGGGCTCACCACCCTCAGGGTAAAACACTCCTTCCTTCTCTCTAGTCTACATCTCCCTGTTTTAGTTTAAAACCATCCCCCCCATTGTCCTGTCACAACACACCCCTGCTAAAAAGTCTGTCCCCAGCTTTTTGACAGGCCCATTTAAGTACTGGAAGGCCACAAGGAGGTTTCCCTGGAACCTTCTCCACTCCAGGCTGCCCAAGCCCAAATCTCTCAGCCTGGCCTCAGAGCAGGGGGGTTCCAGCCCTCAGGTCATTTTTTGTGGCCTCCTCTCAACCTGTTCCAATAGGTCCATGGCTTTCTTGTGCTGAGGACTCCAGAGACAACTGGAGTCAACTACAGACAAATAAATCCAGGTTCCATGTTATTTTACACAAGACTAAAAAGCAGTAGCAAACTGAGGCCTCAGTGGGTCCTATCTGTCACCAGGCTCCTCCAGTTCCTCACGTTTTGGTCAGATTTCTACTGCAGAGCATCCCTCAGTCAGGGGAGGTGTCCCACAACTATCCCTGGAGACATTCAAAGTCAGGCTTGATAGTCAACCTGCTCTAGTTGCAGCTGGCCCTGCTTACTGCAGGAGGTTGAACTAGATGACCCTTAAAGGTCGCCTCCAACCCAAAGCATTCTGTGATTCTAGGATTCAAACCTGCCAGGGAAAACAGCTCTCACTGGCTCTAGAAGACCACAATTTAGGCCCCCCCCCCAAGCCAATCCTCTGCTCTGGCTGGAGCCAAGGTGCCTATTTGCTGCACTGCTGCTGCCCCTGCACAGCCCCTGGAACAGG
>NW_008618841.1:0-5842 GCF_000691845.1 Merops nubicus | reverse complement strand
AAGCCAGCCCCACAGCCCCCCTCACCTGGGAAGAGCATGGTGGTGAGCAGCTCTGGGGACTCCAGCAGGCTGATGATGGACCGCTGGAAAGCCTTGCTGCAGCTGGACTGCAAGTGGCTGGAAAACAGGGTGCAGGCTCAGGGGGTGCAGGCTCAGGGGGTGCAGGCCTTGTGCGTGTCCCATGGCTGCAGAGCAGTTGTTTGCCCCCAGAGTAGGACACCAACTCCTGCCCCGTTCCCCAAATCCTTTAAGGGGATGTTCACCCCCTTCCTCTGCCAGAGGCCCTGGGGGCACGCTGGGCCAAGCAGGACAGGCTGCATGAGGAAGGGGAGCCGTGGGGTTGTGGTGGAGCCCCCCAGGGAAATCCCTTCCAGCCCCCAGAGCCCCCCCAGGGCACTCAGCCCCAGCCCTGTGCCAGGGAAGCCTCCAACCTCCTCCACGAAGTCGCGTCCTGCCAGAACTCGTAGAGGATGAAGCAGGGCTCATCTGTCAGCTTGCAGGTGGCCACGCTGTGGGGACAGGGGTGACACTGAGCTGGGGCTCATCACAGCTCCTGCAGCCAGGCAGCAGAGGAGCTCTGCAGCCATTAAACAGCTCCTTACTTCTGCCCAGAAACCAGCGTGTCAAGTGTTCTATTGAACAGTTCTCAGCACACCTCTAGTGCTGCAGCACAGCCCAACACGGAGCTCAGGCTCCCAGCCCCTTGGAGTGGGGGTGTGTCATCCCACACCCTTCACACGGAGAGAAACTGAGGCACAAGGGCAAGGAGCTGAGTTCACAGGCTTGCTGCCCCCCCAGCACGCCTCTGCTTGGCCAGGTGATGCTTCCCACGCTCCCTCCTGCCAGAGGAACTGGCTGGGGCTTCCTCCAGCCCAGGGGAGGACGGAGGGGGAAGCAGCAGGGAGGCAAGAGAACACAGCTCAGGGTGCAGGGCCTGGGGAACCAGCGTTGCCAATTCCAGCTGAGGACAAACATTTCCTCCAGCTGCTGGTCAGGGCCGCAGGAAGGGCCAGAGTAAAACGAGCCCTGGGGCAGAGCAAAACGAGCCCTGGGGCAGAGCAAAGTGAGCCCCAGCTCCACTGCAGCTCCCTGGCAGAACTGGGACAGCAGCAGCACCCTGTTGTCCAACTGCTCTCCTGCCAGGAAAGCCCATCGTTCCCTAGGAAGAGCTGGAAAAGGGCACTTCAGATGGGAACAGCAGAAACACTTCCCGCTCAGAGCATCCTGAAATCTCCCGTGGGAGAACAGAACCACCTCTCCAGGGGCAGCTGGGCACTGAGTTAGACCCAGGCTCCATCCTCAGCTCTGCTCAGAGCTCCAGAGCAGAGCCCTGGTCTCACAGCAGGGTTACCCTCAGGCGGTCACGGCTGCTCCCACACTCCCCACAGAGCCATGCTCTGACACAGAGCTCTGCCCCCAGTGCTTTCCAGCCCCTTGGTGCTGGAGGACTTGGCACATTCCCTTACATACACCTGCCCCAGCCCTTCCTGCTGGCATAACAACCACCCCCTCCTTGCCAGGCACTGCCGGGACACTCTCAGCCCCTCTGCAAGGTCCAACCCCTGTGTATCAAACCCACCAGCACACAGAGCACTCCACGAAAGCCCCTTCTGCCCACCACAGGGGCCCCGTTCCCAGCCCCCTGGGGGAGCCACCGCCGCGCCCCACACCCGGCACACTCACTGCAGGCAGCTGCTCTGCCCAGCCGTCCCCTCCGTGTAGGACCTGAAGGCCTGGTGGAACTCCTCCAGGCTGCCCACGGCCACTGAGATCTGCCTCTTCGCCACCAGGATGTGCTGTGAAGGGACAGGGGACAGGCAGCACCAGGGACTCGGTCCTCCCCTCCTGTCCCCCTGCTCCCACCCTGCTGGGCAGCCCCGGCACCTCAAGGCAAGCTCTGCCCAGCCGTCCCCTCCGTGTAGGACCTGAAGGCCTGGTGGAACTCCTCCAGGCTGCCCACGGCCACTGAGATCTGCCTCTTCGCCACCAGGATGTGCTGTGAAGGGACAGGGGACAGGCAGCACCAGGGACTCGGTCCTCCCCTCCTGTCCCCCTGCTCCCACCCTGCTGGGCAGCCCCGGCACCTCAAGGCAAGCTGCAAGGCCACAGAGCTGGCACCACAGAGCTGGCACCATGCCAACATAAAGGGGCTTCTTCCTACCTGGGCAGGTGGCTTTTACAAGGACCACACCAACAGGAGAGACTCTGTCCTTTTTGGGGCTGCTGCAGTTCCCTGTGTCCTTCCCCCAGCAGAAAGGGATGTTGGGACCCCTCCACTGGGGCTCTCCATGGCCTGTGGGTGCTCGGAGCAAACCTGGGGGATTTGGGCACTCACAAGCGAGGTGCTGCCTTCCTCTGGGCTGGCTGCGGGCCCTGTCTGGGACTTTCATGGACCCAATGGACCTGTGTTTGTCCTGTGGATGGTCCCAGCCCCAGCTTGCAGCTCTGAATTCCACTCTGCTACACCAGGAGGGATCAGACCCCTCGCCAGACCAAAGCCAGGAGCTGCCCAGGAGACTCCATGCTGGGGCAGAGGGGCTGTGTGAACACGTGTGTGTGCGAGGGGACATGTGCACACTGTGGGTTACCTGCAAACAGCAGGAAAGGGACTTACTGTGTCTGTCCCTTTGCACATCACTTCCTCCTTCAGTGGCTCCAGGCGTGGGCTCTGCATTTGTCACCACAGGAAAAACCATCGTTACTGGGAGAGCTTTGCAAGAAGAGAAAACGTGGCAGTGACCCACAGCCCAGCCCAGCTCAAGTGTGACAGATGGGAACGCTCTGGGGACGTTCCTCTGGGTGCCTGGGGGAGAACAGGGATGGGACCTGCACATCTCTGGGGCTCAGTGAGTTCAGACTGGCTTGGCAGGTCAGCACAGACCATGGAGATGCCAGGGGGGGTCAGCAGAGCTGGTGGGAGAAGTGGGGCTTTGAAGACAGCAAGGGATGGGCAGCTTTGGGAGTCTGGGTCTGGTGGATGGATGGAGCTCTGTAACAGTGCCAGGACTGAGCACCAGGGCTGCTGGCACAGGGAGAGGCCCTGGCAGTGCCCCAGCTGGTGCCAAGGCACAGGACAACCCCCAGCCCTCCCCTCTGCCATGCACCTTGTACTCCAGCTTCTCAATAAGCTGCTGGAGCCTGTTGATCTGTGCCATCCACTGGCTGTTGTCTTCAACACAAACACCTGCACAGGGAAGGGCAGAGATGTTACCCAAAAAGCTTGCTCAAGACCCAGAAAACTGCAAAAGCTTCTAAATGTCTGATTTAAACACAAAGACCATTTTGTTTTCCTCCTGAAACTTTTCCCACTGCTCGAGAGAACCAGCATCCCACAGGAGTTCCAGCTGGCATCTGGCTGTGAAGGTCCAGGCTCCGTCTTGCTGCTCCCAGACCCACTCCAGGCTCTGGAGGGAGGCAGACACCCACCCCACGGACAGCCAGGCTGCAGGTACCTGTCGTCAGCATCCCGGAGTAGGGGTCTGTTGGGGACAGACACACCTTCCTCTGTCCTCTGCGCCCGCATCGCCTCCCCGGCCTGGGGCTGACAGAGCTCTCAGAGCTCTTCACCTCCTTTCTGAAAGAACAAACGCAAAAGGAGGGCTTGAAGTCACTCAGGACAGGGGCCAGCTTCACAGCAGGCGTGGAAAGGGCAGGTCCTGCTCACAGGGAGGCCCATGAGGCCTGCCCCGTGCTGCAACCCCCCCGGCAGTGCTGGGAGGAGGGGAGCAGGCAGCTCCAGGCAGCCCCAGCCCGCCCCGGGCAGCCCCAGCCCTCACCTCTCCCGCCCCGCCTGCTCCTCCACCGTGTCCGCGGCGCACTCCAGCGAGCTCTGCAGGGACTGCAGCTGCTGCATGGTCTCCCGCAGCAGGAACCGCGTCAGGAACTGCTCCATCTTCGAGGAGGTCTCGTACCTCTGCAGGGAAGGGGACAGGACCTGTCAGATGCCTCTCACCGTGCCCGGGGAGCAGAGCTGCCTCTGGAAGGGGTCACAGTGCTGGGGACAAGTAAAAGGGGTCCAGGGGAACGTACAAGAAGCAGTTGGGGGAATGAAAGGGGCCTCTGTCCACCCTGGCAAGAAGGGTGGCCCAGAGGGCACCCGAACATTGGGTCAGGATGTATGCCATGCCCTAGGAGCCTATCTGAGAACCACAGAGAGAGCCACAGAAGTGCTTTGACACACACAGACACCCCAAACTACTTCCTCCCTTTGCCAACTGTGGCCACAGATACCCTTGGGCAAAAACCTGGGTGCAGTGAGAAGCCTCAGCCCAGAGCATGGCTCCTTCACACATGCCCTGGGTTCTGCTGACAGCACCATTCCCTGCAGCCTGGTCCAGCCACTCCACTTCCCTGTCCAGTTTCACTTGCTTCCTTAAAAACACCTGGAGTCTTGTCCTTGTGCTTTCCCAAGCACTGGGGAAAAACTCCAGGCCCCAGGAAGGGAGAGAAGGAGGGATGCTCAGCGAGGCAGGGAGGCAGGAGGAAAGGCTAAGGCACGTAGCCAGAGACAGACACTTCCAGAGTCCTCCACTGAGTCAGAGTCTTCCCTGCAGAGCAGGTGCCTGGTCTGCCCCACATTGCTGCACCCCTGCAGTGCACAGCACCCTTGAGGACCAGGACAGCACAGAAAACATGTGGGGCCACCTCTTCTGTGGCCTGAAAGCCCTTCCAGAGGAACTCTGATGCTCATGGCCAACTCCCCATCTCGCCCCTCTACCGACAGGCAGAAGGTGGCAGGAGGCACTTTTTGAGAGCTTGGGGTGCCAGCTCTGCACAGGGCTAACACTGGGTTCCTCTCCCTCTACAGCAGTCACCAGTCTAGTCATGCAGGCTGGGGCAGGAGTGTCCCATGCCACCTCTGTCCACTGGGCCAGACCTGGAGGAAGGCCACCAACAGCTCAGGGCAAGGCCTGATGGACAGCCCCAAGCACCCCGATGTGCTGAAGAAGACAGGGGTCCACCTGAAGAAGCAGTGCTGCTATGTCTCTGTGGACTACAAAGGAGACCTCCACGACCAAGGTTACCATCACCCAGGCAGATTTCTGGCCCAATAGGCACATCTCTAGGGCTTTTAAATCCCTCCTGTGATGGGAATTCCACCACTGCCCTGGGCAGCCTGGGCCAGGCCCTGACAACCCTTCTGGGGAAGACATTTTTCCTAATGTCCAACCTAAACCTCACTGGTACAACTTGAGTCCATTTCCTCTTGTCCTATCACTTGTTTCTTGGGAGAAGAGCGTGACCCCCACCTGGCTCCAATCTCCTTTCTTGGAGTTGTAGAGAGTGAGGAGGTCTCCCCTGAGGCTCCTTTTCTCCATGGCTTTCTCCAGCCATGTTCCCTGGCTTTCCTGAGGATGTGCTTCAAGCTGCACACCCTGTTCCACAGCATGGGCTGCCATTCAGGTCGTGGTGAGATGGGAGAGGGGGGCAGCAACCTCGTGGGGGGTGGCTCAATGGTGGCATCACTCACATCATCCCCACCCATGTGGGTGGCAAAGGGCAAGCACCAGGAGCGTGTTTTTTGCAGCAGATGGACACCAGCCGTGTGTTCAAAGCACCCCCTGGCAGGGCACAGCACGTGCTGCAGGAGGAGGGGTTCTGAGGCACTGCCTGGCCCTGGGCAGAGCTGCTGCAGCGGTGGGGAGCAGGGACCAGCTCCTGCACCAGGGGGAGGTCAAGGCAAACGCTCCAGAAGCCACTGCTTCCCACCCCTGCTCTGGGTGACTTCCAGCAGCCCTCTGGTGAGCAGGCTGGCAGCACGACCCCAGCTCCTGCGGGAGCTCAGGCTGTGCCAGCTGCCCGGGGACACCCGGCCGAGCGCCAGGGTGCCAGGCTGGCGGCC
>NW_008618840.1:0-1043 GCF_000691845.1 Merops nubicus | reverse complement strand
CTGACTGTGCGGGTCTGAATCTGGGGTCAGCAGCGCCTGCGGTGTGCACGTGCGAGCAACCTTGTTCAGAAGTGCATTGATTGGGCGTTAATAAGCCACAACCGGCTCCCTCCTTGGAGTAGGCGGAGGATGAGCCGGTAGTGAGCCCAGGTGCCCAAGGGGGCCAGTGGTATCCTGGCTGGTATCAGAAACACTGTGACCACTAGGGGTATGAAAGTGACACCTTACAAGAAAGATATTGAGGTGCTGAACTGAGTCCAAAGAAGAACAACTAAGCTGGTGAAGAGTCTAGGGAACAAGTCCTGTGAGGGGCAGCTGAGGGAACTGAGGTTGTTTAGCCTGGAGAAAAGAAGGTTCAGGTTAGACCTTCTCACTCCCTACAAGTACCTGAAAGGAGATTGTGGTGAGGTGGGGGTTGGTTTCATCTCCCAGGTAACAAGCGATAGGACAAGAGGAAGTAGCCTCAGGTTGCACCGTGGGAGGTTTAGGTCAGATATTGGGAAAAATTTCTTTCCCAAAAGGGTTGTCAAGCTCTGGAACAAGCCTCCTAGGGTGGTTGAGCAACCATGCCCAGAGGGGATGACGTGGAGCCGTGGTGGTGCTCAGGCACGAGGCTTAGCAGCGGATTTGGCAGTGCTGGGTTAATGGTTTGACTTGATAATCTTAACGGGCTTTTACAACCAAAACAATTCTATTGCAGCCTTGGGACTGAATGCCCTTATAGGCCTTGCTGCTAATCAATCACAGCTGCATCACTATGTTTTTAAGGTATTTATAGTACTGCTTCTTTTATTCATGGTGGGTAAATACTGATTGTATGATACCACACGATTAAAACTTTTTTTTGTTAGTGAAACTGATAACTAGTGCTTCACACGCTTTGGTGATAAATTAAAAGCTTGCCCGCGCTTCATTAGCGAGTCACTGAACTCTCGGCGGGAAGAGGGATGAGCATAGGCCAGTAACGGAGGCGCGCCGCGCCGGCCAGAACTACATTTCCCAACACGCCCCGCGTCGCTGCCGCGCACGCGCGCTAGGAAGGC
>NW_008618839.1:80329-94500 GCF_000691845.1 Merops nubicus | reverse complement strand
TTCTCAGTTCAAGTATAATACATTTCTGCAGGATTATGAAAAGCTGGCAACTTTCCAGCAGTCAAGGTTAGTATTATTAGTATTACTATCTTTAAAGTGCTGGAACATCATTTCAGCAATGATATTGGTGATAAATACAAGATTTTTGAGCTTCCCTAATCAGCTTTTTCGAGTCTTAGTAACTATACAAGAACTCCATACCTACCTTAAATTTAAAACCTAATCTTGTGTTAGTACATACATATCATTTATGAATTTTACATAATAAAATAAATAAATCCTTCTATTTATTTGCAGATTCTTCACTTTACTACAATCCCTGGGGGTCTTTAAGGCAGGCTGGATGAGGCTCTAGACAGCCTGATCTAGTGGGAGGTGTCCCTGCTCATGGCAGAGGGGTTGGAACTGGGTGATCCTTGTGGTCCCTTCCATCCCTGACAGATTCTGATCTGTTTTTGCAGAGGACTTTAGAGCCCTAATGGCTCAATGGTTAGACTTGATGATCTTGAAGGTCCCTTCCAACCTAAAGGATTCTATGATTCTATGAAGAATATTATCTGCTATAAATAAGTTTTTAGAAGTTTAGCATATTATATACATTTTTCCGGCACAGGTTTATGTGAGCTGTAGTTTTATAAGCCAGTCAGTGTAAAAAACATCCATTCAGTTGTTTTCAAAGGTGCTTTCTTTTCTTTTTTTCTATGCTGCACACTATGTAAGTTTCACTTATCTCCAGCTCTGAAGAGTAATTCAGTAAGAAACATTTTTTTTTCCTGATAAAGCATGAAACTGCAAAAAAGGAAAAACCACGTTCCTTAAAGTTTCTTTTTGTGGTTTTCCTCCAAATTTACTCTGTCACTGGACTAAAAGGACATAGATAACACATTCACAGAGATGAGGGGTGTCTAAAAACAGACAAAATCCTGGAGTTGTACACCCAAATACCCAGCTCTTCTGACTCACAGGTTGGAGGCTTCAGCTTTTTACACTAATGGATTGCCCATGCTTTGCATAGTGAAGGATGAGTGCCAGGCATCCCAGGATACAGCACCAGTGGCTGCTGGCCACACAGAGAACCACTCCATCTCATGACTAAATCAATTACACACCTACAGGAGGTCCAAAACAATTCATGTGCACCTACTGCTCTTAAAATTGCCAACACTGTCCTGCAATATGGTTTGTAACTCTCTTGTTTCTTTCTGAACCTTTCCCAAATGAAGAATTTGGACATATGTTGTCTCTCACAATTTTGGATATTGTCAGAGAAGAAAAAAGTAACCATGCCCTCAAATGCACATAGGCTTTAAAATAAACATCCTAAGTGAAGGATTGGACAGAAAATTAAGTAGAACAATTATGAAATCCAGGATAATAGTTAATTTTCAACTTCAGATTGTATTGTAGTTTGTTTCTGGATTTTTTTAAAATCATAATAGATTAGGTAAGTAGGGGCCAGTGATATCAAGCAGTGGCGCATTGGTATTATAACACAAATTACCAGAACCACTGAAACAGTGATCCTCATAAAATGTCTCGCCATCTTCATAGGACCACAACGGCGCAACTACCAAATGGGATGCCATGCTGCAGAACTGGACATCGGAAACCTTACTAAGATTATTTTGTTACACAAAATAGGATTTAAAATATTTTAGGCCTCTTGCTAAGTACTATGCTAATAATACACAAGATAGTTTTAATAATACACAATAATAGTTTTATTCAGATAAAGACAAGAGACAGTATGGATAGAGAACATCTAGGCTTGTACAGACCACAGTCACGAATAAAGGCTACTTTAGTTTCCTCAGTATTTCCTTGCTGGCTGTCCCATGTTGGCTACTACTCATGTTAATTTATATTAGCATGGTGTTATGACAGAGACATATGTCCATCTCTGTATCAAAATATCCTAGAATTTAGTGGATTCACATTGATTAAAAAAAATATAGTCTAAGCGGAAGGATTAATAATGTAGTGGTCTTTATTAAGTTAAGATTTTGCAAGACTGTTCTGGGAACTTTATAAAAAATATTAAGTTGATAATGGCAGTTAGAACATTGATCATCTTTTATTCTAAACCTCAGTAATTCAATAAAATATAGAATCACAGCAATATAATTCTTGGATTCATTATCTATTTTTCCAGTTAATATAGTGATTTCACCAATAACTGAAAGCCAAATAATTTTAGAAAATATTTGTAATAATCAGTTACATAGAATAATAATGTTAAAAAAGCCAAACAACAACCAAAAGCAACACCAAAAACATTTTACTATGTCTACACACATATGTAGTTTCACTTAAATCAAACAAAAACTATAGTATAAATAATGTGAAGATCTGTTCTCTAGCCTTTCTATAACCTCTGTTCCTAGTTTACAGGAAGATAAGAACAAAATCTATTCTCAAGTGCCAACAAAAATGATGCTTCCACTGCAGTCCCAGGAATACTGGCATCGATTTAAATGCTTCATCTTGTGAAATACAACTGGCATCTAGTTATAGCAGTCTCAATTAGTTTCAACTAGAAAACAATGTATGACAACCCAGTGTCAACATGTCACTGTGAGGACCTGCAAAACTGAAAAGGATGGGCCAAATGGCAGAATCCTCCTCACAAATGCAGCTGAATTATTTTACCCTAAATAAAAGCCCCTTCATTAGAAGCAAAATACAGTTATATGGAGTAATTAATAACACATTCTGATTTGGCAATGCTATATAAATTAGTGAAAAAACCTCTCAGACCATGTCAATAAAGATGCAGTATTCAAAGTGTTGCAAAAATCAGTCAAACAAATGCTTTTTGTCCAATGTAAACTTCATGCCGACAAGACCTAACTCACTGTTGGCCTTATTCAACTCTAGAAAGTCGTGCAGACAAGCGCTGTAATGGAAACAAGATCAAGCACCTGAGCAATTGCTCATTTCCACTTTTTACACACACATACAAAAAAAGCAATTTTTTTTTTAAAATTTACTTTGGAAATTAATTATTTCATTGATTTATTATTTTTCTCTCCCTTTCCATTGAGCTTTGTTTCAGCAAGTCTGTGATTGTTTGAAACGGCTGGTGGCCTCAGTTATGCTCTAATTTACACTTGTTTGACAGTGCAAACCTAGTTACAAAGGTGGCATTAAAGGGGTTTTATATTCATGCAAATAAAAGCAGATTTAGATATAACATATTGATCAATTACAGAACTCAACCTAATTTTTTCAGAAGTATAAAACAAAAGTAATCAAATTAGCTATTGAACATACACTGACTTCAGTAGGACACTCAAACATCCTACAGGATATTGTAACTGGAAGAGAACTCTTATAGATTGAAAACAATTACACTGTGTGATTTCAGTGTTGAGTCTTTTCAGATAAACCATGCAAGTAGAGCAGAGCAACTCTTTAGCTGGTGTTAAAGTACAACGCTGTCAGACTGGCCTCTCTGGTTAATGTCAATAGCACTGCGTATAAAAGGTGACTGAAGTGTGTACAAATGTTGATCTTTGGAGAAGGCATGCCTAGAATCATACACACATCTACTATTTCATCCACCGGGTCAACTTCAGGGAGAAAGGGCAAATTGGGAGTTTTCTTGCCAAAAGTTGATTCTTAGCTACACTTGTTAGGTTACACTGCACAAAGCTACTTCCCCACTGCTTTTAATCCATAATCCAAATATATTATTGAAGTTAGAAATGCTTCTCCCTTAGAGTATTTCCAAAAGCAGCAAAGATTCACATAGCATGTGTAAAGTCTTACTACAAACAGGTAGTTTATGTACATAAGAGTTTCTCCACTCACTACAATGTGTTTGAATATTGTGAAGTATCAAGTAAGACTTAAAGTGAAAACATTATTGCACGAAAATACTTGGACAGTTTTATGTGGAAAATCTCAGAAAATGCCATTTTCTCTCTAGTTTTGACACAAGGTAAAAAATAATAATTAGTAGCAAGATAAAAAAAAAAGATTCATGCAACTGATAACAAAGTATAGTTTCTGAACAAAAAAAATTTGATAACATCTTTAGTACTATGACTTTTAAAATAGTGCTCCTGTGAGTAGTGAATGCCCAAGGAAGCTATACCTGCACTCTTCTCAGTGCAGATAATCTTTCCCTGTTTACATGATTTTATGGATTTTTTGCTATACAATTAATTATGCAATATTTTATTGGCTTGGGACACCCACAAAAGTACAGTGGCTACATGCTTAATAACTAAAATTTATTCCTGTTGTTTACAATGTAATATTAGCTATATAAACTCAAGAAAAGTCATGGCATTTCTCTACATCAAAAAGCTGATTTCTAGCTCTGGCATCCCCATTTGCATATTACTCTTATCAAGAAAAAACTTAATACTTGGTATAACAATCAGTAGTTTCATCCTTACTGATTTACCCAGAGCCACAGACAAATACAGGAGAACACATGGAGCAGGACTACAAAGAGTTGACTAAATTAATTGTTTTAGACATGGTATGAACATAAGCAGCACAAGTTTACCAGTATGGGCTGTCTTTATAGGTCAAATAATCTGCACTTAAGCCCTAAAAATAAAGGTTATATATTTTGTGTCATTTCTGGAACTTTTCTGGGGGAAAAGGTTCCTTAGAAGGAAATATTTCTTAACAGAAAAGAATTTAAAATTTAAAACTGCTTTGGAGGGTCACTTCAGGAAGACACCAGTCAATAGCAACAGAACTGAAGCGCTCATGAGTCTGTCCAGGATAGGACAGCCCATAGGACAGTCACAGGAGGTCTGGAGGGGACGACAAAATGTTTGACAACTGGACTCCAGTATTAACACGTGATAAGCTGGGAGTGATCACATGATGGAGCAAAAATAATAACACAATTTGTCAGCAAGAATTCCTCCATGAAGGTAGTTTAAAATCAGCGTGTCAAATTTTCAGAGTAGTCTTGCTCAAATAGTAGCTCCCTGTTCAAACTATCCCACACCTACTACACAGTAATAAGCTTACTGGACAAATCAGTCACAGATCACAGTACCTCCTCTCAATCAACATGCCAGAGAGAAATTCCCCATGGGAGGAAGAAACAGTGCTAGAGGAGCAGGATGCCAAACTGAACTCAACAACAGTCTCAGGAAACATTACTTGTGCAAAAAAGGGAGCCACTCAGAGCAGGGCTGCCAGCACTTAGCAAAAGCTGAGAAGGCACCAGCAGAGCCCATAGATGCCTCCACAATGCTGCAAGGCACACTAGCTCAGGAGGAAAATATGCAGCAACTAAGCAGATCCTTACACATAACTGCACAGACAGCATGCAGTGCTGCATAACAAAATTGCAAAGAGGCAGAATGTGCAGAATTATTCACACAGAGTATGCAGAAAAAGAAACTGCAGGAATGTCTCACTATGATTGTAGAGATGGGAGAAGAATATGAGGTGGAGGACAGAACACTGACAAGGGTAGGAAGACAGTCCAAGAAACACTGCCCTGAAACTGCAAAATTTTCCTCAATTATCTGAAGGTAGGAAAAGGAAACAAAGAGACCTCAGAACAATGGGTTTATTCCAGGTTAGCTCCTGAAAAATTCACCTCCCTCTCTTTGTGAAACACAGCAACAGTTAACAATTAATAAAATAATTAAAAACAAAACATTGTCTGATGGCCACTGTACCAAAACAAGATTTAGTGAGGATGCCCAGATGAATAAAAAGAGCTCTCACTATTGCCTCCAAAAAAAAAAAAAAAAAAAAACAGATTTCAACTGCCATCAGTTTGTGAGTTTGGTCCAAGCATAAAAATGGAGATACTGTAAACTCAGAGTTCCAGCACCTAGACCTTCTGTTCATCTCTCCTCATGCAATTAATGATATACGAGCCAAATCTGTATTTGGCAATGCATTTCTACTGAGTGATAGATTTTGTTTTGCTAGATTGAAAAAAAGGGAGGAGGAAAAGATTATAATACTTGCACTCCATTCACCTTATCACTGTATTATTCCAGAGTACTTACATTATCCCAACATCTGCCAGTACAAGAAAATAATAGAAAACAACAATAGAAAATGGTGCTTAGCTCTCTGGTCTATTAATTCATCTCCTTCTACCCTCTCATAACTGTCCACAGGTATTTCTCCGCTACAGTGCTCTGCAATTCAGTTTCCTGTGTTCATTCTAGTCCCTTTTGGCTTCTGCTGGAATAAATAACGCAGAGATGCTACTATCCCTCTTCCACTTCATCTTCCCAATCTTCTGGTCTAGGTCATATTGGAACATTTCTCCACATTATTCTTGGAGCGCTTCAGTTCAAAATTCTGCTCAATAGTTACTTAACTAGATCTCTTTGCCTTTTTATCTTCTCAGCCCAAAGATGTAATAGTTGAAATACTTTAACAGATGTCCTCATTTAGTGTTTACAAGCAGGTTTTGCCACCTGCTAGAACAAATATTGAAGAACAGTGGCTGTCAATATTTAGGTAGAGCTTTTATGCTTCCTAAATTGCACTTCACATCACATGACAACAGGAATCCTCATGAAAGGTACCCTTATTAGATGCAGGAAAACTATTTACAGGTAGTGAGAAATTTTCTGTACATAGAGTATTAATCAGTTTATAATAAGAAAACTAAGAGAAACTGTCCTATAAAGTCTTGGACTGAACTGAGCAACCATAATAACTGCTTTACGGCATTTGCTAATTATTTTAATATTCTAACTGTTCTTGTATGAACATTATTTACATACCAAAGCAATGGGCACATATAAAAGCCTAAGTTTTATACAGCTAAAAGTACTTCTTAAGCAAAATACATTAGGCATATTTTCATGACAACAATAATACTTCTCACCAGATGATGAAAGTAGTAACAGAGTCTTTAACTAACATAAGCGACTGTTGATTCCTCAGCTAAAAATTAGTTTTCCTTCTTAGTCTCTCAAGCCTCTTCCCACATGAGACAAAACACAGGAAAGTATAAACAGAAATCATGCAGATCTACAAGCTGATATTATTCACTGTATTTCAAGGCAAAATACAGTGACAAGCTAAGTGACAGGATTTAAAAGTTACAGCTGCGAGACTTAAATTGGCCTTGATAAGAACTGGATTTGCTTGACTTTTCATGTGAACTAACACCCTTGCTGCTGTTCATATTCTGTATTGTTTCAGATGGGCTATTTGTCTCTCAAATTATCACCAGTACAATATAGTAAATGAAATTTACTGAGCATCTGAACTGCTCAATTATGCTCAATTATTTTGTACTATAAGCAAAATCCTCACCTTCATACTGATGTGTTTTAAGAGATGTCACAACCACAATGTTCAGCTAAAAACCCCCTTATTCTTTCATCCACACCCTAACAAAACCACCAACACCAACAATATAACTGTGTCTCACAATATACTGTGTCATAGCTAGAAAACTGCCTACAATGCCTAAAATTATCACTCCCATGTTAAGCACACAGGACTCTAAGAAGCAGGTTATATAGTTATTTCATTATTTTATTCATCTTTCCAGTCAGATGCAAATATTTTTGAAGTGCTTGGGAATGAGGATAGTCTAAATATAATATACTTCAAATGGAAATAACATTTGCTCCATTTAGACCTCAGGCACTGCTGATGGCAGAACAAGATTGGAATGTGTAGATAATTATCTTTGAGGCTAGTCAACAGCTAGAAGTCCCTCATAATATCACCTTTAAGATCTAGCCAAGACATTCCAATCTGAATCAAAGTTTATTTATTAAAGGATTTAGCACTTTCAGATCCAATAGTGCCTGGAAGACCACCAATTTCCATTCCCCAATATCTAATTTCTCCAGTTTCTTGTTGCATATATAAGAAAAATCAAAATCACTTCAATGAGCACACACATAGGCACATAAATGACATCTAAATTCCTTTCCCTCTCTAAAAAGAATTCCACAGGAAACATCTCTACAAAGCAAAATTTCCAGAGACTACAGGACATTTCAATAATTCTCATTCCTTTAGGCAACAAAGCTTAGGGAATTGCAGGCATTTTTTTATTGAAAGCTAGAGGTTTGTTTTTTTGGTTTTGTTTTTTTTTTTTTTTTTATCTTTACTGGTGTAAGGGATACTGAAAAGAACAGTATTCCAAGACTAGGGGAAAAAAAAAGAAATTAAATTAAATCATTGGTATACAAAATCATCGTAGCTGTCCATTTTCTTGGGCTAACAAAGACAAAAGATAAAAATTAGTATACAGTGGTAAGCAAATATGTATAACATGCTTTAAGAGAGCTGTGCACCTCAAACTTAAGGCTTTACTATTTTTTTCTTTTTATGATGCACTTTTTACAGCAAATAAAATTATTGTTCAAAATTTGAGCTCAACAGTTTTCTTGCTGTAAATTGGCTTTTTCAGTCTGGGGTCTTTTTTATGCTGGTGCCACATCTAAAATGTACTTTTCATGACAAGATCAACAGTAATGGCTTATAGTAGAACACCTATTCAGTAAATTCATATGATAGTGTAACATTAAAGAGGCCTTCTATAAATGAACCAATAAGAAATAGAGCCTTCCTACATGTAATGGTCTTAGTACAACAAAAAAAATACTTACAGTATAATTCTGGTTATCCAAACTTCCCTGCCACACATGGTTTCCTGTCTCACAGTGACTCCTCATGATACAAGCTCTGAATCACCCAGACAAATTTAGTGTCATACAACTTGTTTAAATAACTGGTATTCTACTGTATTGCATTATGAATATAGTTTAATCTCAGCTGTATCTTATGCTACATCACATAATGTTATACAACATTCCACCTCAAAAGGAGGCAAAATTAGTCACTACAAAAGAGTAACTCTCATTGTTATAAATGCACAGTAACACATGATAACAAAAATAACTACTTTAAACTTACTATGCTGTTGTAATACTAAAAAAGCACCAAGTATTTCATATTCAAAAAACTCAAAAATACTGGCAAAGAATGTTTACAGAAGCTTTGTTTTGTCTTTTTTTTTTTTTAAGAGAGAAAAGAGCATCTTCTTTTGCAAGACACTATCTGTTCTGTCTCCCCTTTACTTAAATAGAATTAGTAGTTAAGCTGTGAAAAAGAGGTTCAGAAGATAAAAAAATTCCCAAACCAAATAACTTAAGTTTCCTGGATATAGGAAGGAAGATTCAAGCTCCTTATCTTAAAGGACAGCAACCTTCCTCCCTGTCCCCTGCCTTCTCCAAATAGGGTCTCAAAGAGAAAAAACAAAAGCCAATCATATCCTCTGTCAGGAGAATATATTCTGCTCCCATGTACTGCCCTTGACTTCAGCAGGGTAGAAGTCTAGTTAATACAGATAACAATCCACTATTATTTTATAATATATATAGAGTTGCATTTATAAACTAAAACCATTTTAATATTCCCAGCCCTGGCTTATGGTTAAAAGCCCACATGGTTCCACATATACTGTAATATCTAAAATGAGAGTCTTGAAAAAACAAAGAAGTGAACCAAAGCTAAGAACATTGCTGTCTTTACCAGAGAAGTCAACTCAGAAATAAACACAACTGTTCATGAGAAAGATATTAGAAGCGGTAAATTTTCTAGTGATGAGTGGTTTTAGGTGTATAATTTATGTGTGCAAACACTCACTGGTGGTATGACCAGAAACAGAGATATCATGGAATGAAAAGGAGAAAAAAATAGGGGTAAGTAGAAGATGTGGATATATGCTCTACTAGGCTGATAAATAAAACTAGAAAACTTATATGAAAGACTAGACTGTGACATATTTTTACAAAAGCAAAACTAAAACCAAACGTTGTTGACTCAAGAATGAACGTTGGCAGGAAGCTGCCATTAGGTCTTCTATAGTTTACGCTATATTTTTTCCTTCCAGACTCTGGCAGTGGGAGGTTTTATAGGATAATGATATACTGAGAAACTTATGACAAGCATGTCCAAACAAAGTAAAACATATTTTTCACAAAACAGTAAACTCTGATAGTTTTAAATCCATGGAGCCAGAGGTAGCCTGAAGACTGATTATAGCAGAATTGTTAACTTGTAAAACCTGTTTAAAGCATTTAAATATTGACTTTTTTTCCAGAAATTATTGTTATAGAATGAAGCTATTTCTAAATACAGAGTTGAAATAGGAAAGGTGTTATTCATACAAAAATGCTGAATAGTAATATGTTTACAAGCTCGATGAGACCAAAAAGTAGACAAACATCATAACTAAAATCAATTTAAAAATGTCTCTGACATAGCAAACAGAATTTTAAAGAATCAAATGGATGCAAAACTTGAACAGTTTTTTTATTTCTAGAAGCTGTCTTTTCTAAGTCATACTCTGAGTTTGTTAGCAAAATAGTACATGAGGGTGTACTTAAGTTTGAGTACCTTTAAATGTGTTGTGTAAACATGCCTCATGACAGTTACACACGCAGTCACTTCTGTAACTTGCTCTGTACAATCACATGACTAATTTTTGAAGCACCAAAACTCTCTAAGAATACAAAAAAAAAACCTTTTTCACATATTGAAACATGTTTATCTGAGCCTGTAGAGAATAAAAAGGTTGCTGAAGAAGAACCAAAAATGTTAAAATTCTATGGGTAGGAAAGGTCTTTTTTTTTAATTATTTGCAACAGAAGTTTCTCTAATCCTTTTATTCCTGTTAAAACATAGTTTTGACCCAAGAAAAATTTCTCATCCAAGTCAGACAAAAAGGCCAAATCAGTATGTTATAATTCTCCTAATATTTTCAGATAGACAAAATGAAGAATGCAACATTTCTCTTGACAGATAATTCAGTCCCAGATCTATGCCATAGACTATTAACCACCACCTGAGCACTGACAGGTGACAGTAAGTGCTGAGTATGCACATTATGATGATTTTCCTCCTTTCCAACTAATATAAGGTGTCAATAATTCTTTAATTCCAATAACCCCTAAAAGGAGATTAAACATGGCATAGGAACCAAGATGTAGCTTTGTCAATACAGAGGTGCAATTTAATTCTCAGCAGTGCCCTGGGAACACAGAGATAATCTCCTAGCATATTTACATGCCACATCTAGTCACAAGCAGGAATTTGTTCATTTTCTTCCATGATCCCAAGTAAGGAAATAATGAATAAGTTCAGCTTTATCCAGACACAACAGATCCACTCTGTCTTTCACCTGGTGCATCATTGCTCTCAGAAACAAAAAGGCTAACAACCCAGCTAGGACGTGGGATAGACTAGTAATCTAAATATTACAGCTGTAAAAAAGTGCCAGGATCAAAGATTATTTGAGCAAATTATATTTTTCAGGTATTCTTTTTACACATAGTCCTAACTGTACTTAAGGCATAACACTTGCATTCCATGTGTATCATTCAGAGTGTAGTCCACAAATCCTCTGAAGTCATTTTTCTGTTGTTACTGAAGTACTTCTTCAAATACATATTGACTAATCTATGGTTTCATACATCAAGTAGACTATTTTTCATATACAGACTTAAATCTGGCTTTAAAAACTGTACGATGAATTGTAAAAACAGTTTAAAGTTATGATTGGCTGATAAAGTGAAACTCTACTCCATTTCACTTGGATTAGTGTGCAGCTGCAAGATATAAATTCTGTGTGAGAAACAGTACATTTTTTAATGCTCTTTGAATTATCATGTTTTTGCAAAATGAAAGACAACTGGTTTCATATGCAGGTAAGAAATATTGGCATATGGAATGTTATTTGATTTTGACTGAGTCATGTTGCCAGAATGCATGAAACAGCTGCATGAACTGAGTATCTGCCGGAGGCTGTAACTATATTTCCCCCATCTTTTACCACCTGTCTGTGCTAAAGTAACTGGATGCTGGTAGATATCAAACCCCACTGGGATCTTTAGCTATCATAGCTACAAAATGCATTCTCAACTATCCTATTGACTTTTAATGTCCAAGCATTTCGTACTAAATGAGACAGTACTATCCCCTTCATTTGCAAACTTTTTTTTGCAAAATAAACTCACAAACAAGCCAAATTACTACAGTTATACTGAGTGAGGCTTAACTCTATTAAGCTTACTCTGACACATTTGTAAATTTATTAAATTATTATGCCAAGACCACCAAAACATTGATGCTCTTTTACATCACTCTTTATGTGAGGGCAGCGTTGCTCAAATAATGAGTACTACAGAGGGGAAAGGAAAAAATCTCGCAGGGGAGGACAAACCAAGTAACAGAATACTGGGACGTTTTAATATAAGCTAGATATAGTGAATTTTGTCCTAAGAATAAAAATGGCTCACTGCTTTTGAAAACGAATGTGGTTTTGAGAATACTTGGGGCACAGTTGTGATAGGAAAAACTAGGGAATGGTGAACATAATTTTGATCTTAAAAGAAAAAAGGAAGACTGAAGAATCATAGATAAATTAGTTTTCATTCTGAGACTTACTGGAACAATACGCTTCAGACTATTTGTAAACACCTACAAGAATCAATATGGACTTCCCAAGAATATTACAGACAGAGTAATAGGCTTTGTTGAAGGACATGAGTAGCAGTCATATTTGGTAACAAATCTCAAGATATTCACACAAACAAGCCAAGGAAAAATATGATCCAAATGAAAGTATGGTAACATGGATGCAAAGTAGTTGGAAAACTGTAATGAGCTGCTAACAATTTAACAATTCACTGTTAAACTAAAAGGATGTTAAAAAAAAATTCTTTTTTTTTTTTGCAGGGCCATATGATATTCTTTTATGAATAACCCCAAATACTAAGACTACAAATTTGTAGATGGCATTAGTATGAAAAACAAAAATGTAATTTAAAAGACATCTTGGTGAATCTGAGAAGTGAACTGGAAAAAAGTTATGATATGTAACAGGGAGAAAAGCAAGGCCACACACTTCAGCAGAATTAAGCACTTCAAAAATCCAGGAAAAGA
Organism: Merops nubicus; assembly: GCF_000691845.1. NCBI lineage: Eukaryota > Metazoa > Chordata > Aves > Coraciiformes > Meropidae > Merops > Merops nubicus. The sequence continues at coordinate 81,579 of NW_008618839.1, read as the reverse complement.
TAACTAATCAAGAAGTTGTCATTTTCTATTTAAGAAAAGGATCAAGACACTAGGGTGACAAGTCAACAGTGTCACGTTGTTGCAAAAAACACACTATGGAAAGATGTATATATAGTAGTAATCCTTTTGTTTTCTTTGGCACTGGCAAGATCTCAGCAGGAGAACTGGTTCCAATTTTATCCACTCAAAGATGTGAACAAACTGGAAAGACTACAAAGGAAAGCAACAAGGACAATAAGAAAACTAGAAAACATAACCTCCACGGTAAGACTGAAAGAATTAGGGTCTATCAACTTCAAGAAGAGAAAACTAAGGAACATGATAAGCATTTTCTGATACAGATCATCACAGAGGATGGGGAAAAAAAAAAAAAAAAAAAAAAGGAAGTTTACTATGTCCAGCATGGATAAGACAAGAAATAACTGCCTGAACTTACAGAAAAAGAGACAAAGGATACTACAGAAATCTTTGAATATTTGTGGACAATGAATCATGAACAAGGTCATCACAAAGGTCACTAAGAGCAAGATAGACAAACTTCTCTCCAAAATAAAAGTGGTATAATTGATACTTAGTACTACAGATACACTAGAAGATACCTTTACATCTGTTACAGCCCTGTTTTCCATAATATTTTAATTTAAAATAAATATATATAACAAGTTTATCTTATTTTCTAGAATACAATGCACAAAAGCAATGGATAGACAAAACATTCCAGACCTGCCAAGAAGAATCTGGAAAGAATCTACTCTCCCAGTTAAGAAAGACAAACAACTTAAAACTATCCTCAATGAGAAAAGGCAGACTTTCAAGCAGGACTCTTTAGCTTGGAAAATGCACTCTTGAAAAAGCAGCAAAAGACCATAAATGATATGGAGAAGGTGAACTGGGAACTACTGTTCACTGTTTCTCACAGAGAAAGAATTATGGGCACCTACGGACATTACTAGGCAACGGTCTTAAAAAACCACATAAAAGGAAAAACTCTTAGTATGACATTTTAAGTTGCACAGCTCAAGAATCTGGGGTAATAGCCCCAAAATGAGTGAAAAAAAACATTTTAAACACTTTATTGACTGTAAGTTTTATGGCTTCTAAACATGACAAATCTATAAGCTATTGTCATCTCAAAAGGTCCCTAAAGCCACCAACTGTTAGAACCTGAGACAGTATACAGAGGGAAAAAAAAATTATGCCTATTCTTTCTATTTATGCATTCCCTAATTCTTGTATTATTCTGCTTGTTT
>NW_008618839.1:77349-80298 GCF_000691845.1 Merops nubicus | reverse complement strand
TTTCCTCAGGACCAGAAAAAAAAAAAAAAAGTGCATATATCTCTTATTTGACCCTGTTCTTAGGTTGCAAAGCTTAACGTGTTTTAGTTGAATGAAAGGAGGACAGGAATGTTGTCAAGGCTGATGACTCCTTCTGTGAAAACACTACCACCAACAATCCACTCCCAGTCAATCACAAAGGCATAATTATTATAATAATACCTACAGAGTATGCTCTGCTCTGCTCTGCTGTGATGTGGAACTGCAGAACTAGTTCCCAAGCTGCAAGGACCAATCACAAAAACTGCAGACATGTTCATTAAAGCTACAGCTGTGCACGGCTCACAGTCTAATGTTCATTCAGGGAAAATATCTAAAAACCATTCAGGTATGTCACACAGGTTACACTAATTCAGCCTTAGAGCATTAGTAATGTAATGTATAACCGGAAAAGGAACCAGATTTAAGAAAAAAAGAAAAAAGAGCAAGAAGTTCTCAGAGAACTGCAGAAAGATTCATATCTGGAAGCAAATTCTCAGTCATTCTTTTGCAAAGAATGAAGACATCACTCTTAGTGAGACCACTACTGTTCTTAATCAGCTAAGGATATATATAATGAATAAAATTAAATATAAGTCAAAATCCTCTATGTTTCTACTTAGAATCAAGAAAATCTATCAGAGAGTTAATAATAGTGACTAGTACTAAAAGAACTTCCCTGTTTCATGAAAATAAAATAAATGTTTAGGAAAGGAAAATATATATTTCAAATTGCAGAGGACTCACAAGTATTATGGAGAGTAAAATGGTTAGTACTGAACAGCAAAAGGCACAACAGGAGCAGGAAGTTTATGATCTCCCCACTAAACCAAAGAAGAACGACATTTCTCCTACCCTGAGGAAAACTCTACTTCTCAGTGGCCAGTTTTGTCTATAAATCAGGTTGCTTATAGAAATGTGTATTAGTTGCTTAAATACAGCTGTGAGTAGATAGATAAGAACTGACGGATGCTCTTGGTCCTCTGGTATACAGTAACGTGGATAGAAGGGCCCTGCTGTAAATCACAATGTGTTGCACTAATGCATGCACATTTTTCCTTGACAACACTGGAATTTAAAATGTATATATACGATATCATTACATGCATAATTACTTACTGAAGTGTAACAATCATATGAAAATCTCAGGAAACCATTTGTCTCCAAAGACACTGCACCACAGTTCAGATGGCTCATGAAACAAAGTCATTTGAGTTGTCATTTTGGATTCAATTAGAAAGTAAGACACCAGCTGGCTGGATTATGGGCCTTGATGTCTAGAGTTTATTCTGGGCTTTTACAAGCAATCAGTGACTTACATTAAGTTATTTTTACATTTCGGATATGCTGCTGTAGCAATGTGGATAAGGGGAAAACAGATAATATAATACAAATTATTCTCCAGGTACAAAAGTTTAAGGCTTTTGTTCAGATTTAAAAGTACAAAAAAAAAAAAAAAAAAAAACCCAAACAGTTAAGATGATCTATAAAAAGAATAGATGTCTTTCACAGACTATTACAAAGATCCCTGCATAGTATTTTTAGCTTCTTCCTGCAGTCCTAGATATTCTAAAACATTCTTGTACATATTTCTATAGTGTTCTAGAAAGTAAAGAACTAACTTGTATGCAAAAGAACGTAAACCAGGGGTCTCAAACATACTAATTTTCTGTTGCCTAAGTCACAGTAATTGACCCAACACATCTGTGCAGAAGTTGAAGCATATCCTCCTCACTTAAGTATTTCTCACGCATTGAACGTTCTGAGACATGGCAGTACTGTGGACCTCCATTTTACTTTTGCAGCCCAAGAGCACCATTCACTATGTATTCCAGTTCCTTTTCACATTTTCAGTTTTTGTCTGGTAATTTCACTATCTTCAACCAGTGACAACGTTATGGTTCCACAGAAAGAAATGGTCCGTCTTTTCAGTCTTGACATTATTCTGGGAACGACTGTTCTCCTAAATGTAATCAAGACATTAATTCTACCTTTCTTAAAGACTATGAAAAAATTCTCAACAATTCCATTAGTACAGATTTCATCCAAATGTTGTGATAATTCTACCATCCCTTCTAGATCTGTCAGATAACAGCTGCCTGTTTTGTCACCATATAACTTTTCCTGTAAACATATTTTCTAGATATTAAAAAATATTATTTCTATTCTGCATAAATGAAGGGCCAAAGAAATCAGAGAGGTGTCCTGTAATTTTAATGAGATAATTTTAACGGGATCAGACTTAGTTCAGTTAAACTTCAAATCCAAATTCATGCTTGCTAGGAGCAGCAGATGCTTACTTTTTCAGTCACGAGTTTCTCTGAGTTTGGGGTTTTTGATGTCTTTAAAAGACTTATATCTGCTTATCTTTTTTATCCTAAGCCACGTTTTTGGCTGTATGTGAAATGAATTTCCAGACTATGACTTTTGAGCCACATGTCTAGTGAGTAGGTCAAATAAAGTTCCTATGATAGGGTTTCATTACACAACTGATAACAGTACTTTGCAGTAGGGATACATCTGAGTAAACTGAATCCCTGGCTGGGAGAGAAAAGAACCAGCTAATATTATGAGGTGGATTTATGTGCCAGCTCCATAGCTAAAGCAGATTCACTCACAGACCCCTTTGAGATAGAGTCATTTCCTATTTAGTAAACAATCCCAAGAGCCCATCTTCTGCCTCCCTACTTCTGACTTTCCAGGTGTACGTCTTGTGGCTACCATTCATAAAATTTCTGGTCCACAGGTTGTAAGATTAAGGAATTGAATCAGTTCTGGTATACGGTTGTGCCCACACTATCAACAAATGTGCATCTATCTCCTTTCTAACATAGTATTGTACCTTTAACTAACAAGTTTAAAAAAAAAAGGGGGGGGGTAAATCTATGCTAACCTACAGAGAGAGTTCAACCACAGAGATGCATGTAGCAG
>NW_008618839.1:35422-77318 GCF_000691845.1 Merops nubicus | reverse complement strand
CCCTCTGTCCCTAATCTGTTTCAGCTATTGACTTTACCATGGGTGGGGGATACAATAACAGAACTGTGTTCCAATGTGTCCTTGCTTTCAAAACAAGTAACAAACAAGAAATGAGGTTGGTTATGCAGCATTCAGAGTAATTCTCCCTCCCCTCAATTTCTAACTTAAACTTTTCAAGGAGCTTTGTTTTTTAGTTCCTCCCCTAGTACTATACTACTGCCATACTTTACTGTCATAACTGCTTCACTACTTTCTTTTTAATCAACTGAAGGTAAATGGTTACTCAATAATAGAGTTCAAACATGAATTATGAACCTAGTGCAAATTCACATTTCTTCAGTAGCATAATTAATTTAAATTTCAGGGCAAGATTAAAATAATTGCTAAATTTATAATTTTTAGATAAACACCTGACAGACCAATAAAGCCAACATAAAAAAAAAAAAACTGTCATGAAACCGGATCAATAGCCTCAACTATTCTCTCCAGATACCATTTTCACAATGCAAACAATAAAATTCTATAAAACTAAGTTTTCAAAATGAACCTCTAAACTCAACTCTTTTGAACTGTAATATCTGGCTAAGGTTACACGTAAATTTTTCAGAACTGTGTAATTTAAAAACTGGCCGAACTTCTGCAAACTTCACACATACCTTTTCTCTCCCTCTTCCCCCCCCCTTTTTTTTTGTAAATGACAACGGGAGTGTAACCAGGAAAATTTTTAGGCCACAGGAAAGCTTAAAGCTTGATCAGTTATGTAATCTTATAAATGGAGCCACAAACAACCCCTTAATAATGTGAAGGATAATACAGTTTTTATTTGACCGTTCAATGTAAGGAAAAATAATGCGAGAGGAATTTGATAGTCTTAACTTCCCAAATCCCATATGGTATGTTTATCTTTTACCATATGTATGGTGTCTGATGTGCATACAAAGACTATGGATTTGAGACACTTTCTCAGAGCAACAGCTTGAACATATCGTATCCTGCAGTTTCATGAGGTCCAAATGAGATGCAGAACATGCACCATTTACTGTATAGGCACGGCTGTCTTCACAGAAAGAGGTATTTACATTACCAGAATTTAAGATACTTGTTAATAAGTGATAAAAAGAAGCCAAACTATATCCCTTTCTTAAACTATTCAGTGTTTTGAATGTCTTAATTATGTCATTTCATATTCTAAAACATACAAAGAAGGCCAAATAGCTACATTATCACTTCCACCAAAATTAAAAAAAAATAAATAAATTCCAAAATGGATGTGAAGATACCTCATAATTTCAGATGGTATCTAGAACCTTTTTGTTCAAATTCTTCTGTAGCAGAAAAATGAGAAGCAAAACTTTTGAACTCTCATTTTTCATCACCTTATGCACATACAGTAAAAAGACTTTTACTGGGTATAGAGACCCCTATCCATTTAGATTCAGAAAAGCAGCTCTGGAAAAAAGTGTAAAGAAACCAAAAAAGGGGGAAACCATTATGATAATTAGAGTTGTGTGAAACTTGGCTGTTATGGTATGTATGGTTCATCCAAATCTTTTCTTTGGCTTTGGTTCATATCCCAAACGTTGCTTTGACTTCTGGGCTTAAAGGAAGCCAAAAAATCCAAGTGAAACATTGCCAAATCCAACATATTTTTGCAGGTTTAGGGTCAAAACCATGCAAACCCACAGAGTTCTTCCCACCACCATAAATCTCCAGGTTTGCCAAAATGCTTTCTGTTCCACATAAGCTATTTCATTACACTCTTCCCTGTAACATTTTAGCTTTTTGCCATCATTACTGCATTTAGTAACATGGTTACATAGCTTCATATCTTAATGGCTTTCTTATTTTATGACAGCTGTCATCTTTTTTAAGTGATGCTTATGGGTTTTGTTTTCCAATACTCTCCGGTTTTCCACAAGTTTGCAGGGAGGCAAAATCAAAGTAACAGTCCTTGGTCTTACAGTGGATGATGCTGAATTTTATTAAACTATTCACTCTCTTTTCCAGGCCTTCTAAAAATGCACCAAAGAGTTGCAATGCATTCTTATTTGAAATTGATTATTTGATTCCTTATATTTGAAAAATATGACTTGTGAATTCATGAGGAATGATTTAATTCTAGAAAAAGCACTTTGCCTCTTTGCCAACACAATACATTTAGCCATGTGCCTGCTAATTCTACTTTAAAGAGAATAACATTTTCTCTTGATTTGTCCTATACAGATGTCATACGCAGAGGTAGTTTTCCAAAACTTACCTGGAACTCTTTTTAGAAACAGATGTGGCATTAGTCACCTTCTAGTCCTCTGGTAAAAAGGAAATTTTAAGTAGGTTATACACCAGACTTATAAATTCACGTTTCACCCCTAATTTCCAAGAAGTTTAGAATGACAGCTACTTGGTTCTGACAGCAACTTAGCCTGACCATCAACTCACCCCGCTTTGAAGAGGTTGAACATGATGGTCCTTTTGAGGTTCCTTTCAACCTGAATTATCCTCTGATCCACTGATCCTATGATGATGGCATTGTTAATTTGATAACTGTTGTGTGATCTCTTCTACTGTCACCTCACTCTGAGGCAAATCTCCCAATACTTTGCCCATAAAAATGAGTTCCAGTAGCAGAAGCTCCTCTTCTGTGAGCACAGAAGAAAGAAATCTAGTCCATTCTTTTGACCTCATAACCTTATTTTCTGAAAGCACTCTTTATATGTCTTGATTATCTTTGGCTTTATAGATTCTCTGGCAGGCTTCTGCCTTCTGACACATCAGAAAATTACTAGTTTGAATAGTTTGAATGCATTTCATGACTTACTCTTTACTGTGCTTCAGGCCTTTCATGGTCTGCTTATTTGTGTTTTTTTACGTTTTACTTGTCAGGTTTTATGATTCTATTTCTCTCAACAGGACGAATTTAAATTTTTTGATACCTTCCTTTATCCTGCTATTTAACTGTGCTGGTTTCCCCATTTGGTCTTCCTACTGTAGTTTTTTGATAGGTGGTATTCATTTCCTCTGAGCACTTGAATAGCCTTCATGACACCTGTAAAGCTTTTACTCCTTTGACTGTCCTTTTTCATTTCTTTTTGGCAAACTATTTTTGTGCCGTTTCCTTTTTTTGTTTTGTTTTGAACCAGATACAATGTATTTCTTGGTTCTTGTAATTCCACAATGCATAGTGAGTCCAGGTAAAACATCAACTGCTACAGCATCACTCTCAGTCCCCATTTTTTAAAGCAGATTTTAATATCGTTTTATTTAATCAACATAGGCCAATATTGTTTCTTTATTTGACAGAAAATACTAAATCACCATACGGAATGTATTATCAGCAGTTATTATCAGTGGTAGTAACCACATCTGTACTGCATTTGACAATACAAGCTACATTTTGCTTGCTTTCCAGCTTTGCCTCCTGAATCAGTGTCATGGTTCCAGGGGCTGGGACCAGTTTATCATTATGTGGGTAGAGTCAAAAACTGTATTCTATACCCTCTATGTCATTGCTCATGGGCTGTTAACAAAATCATTGGTAGCAGCTGCCCAGGACAGACCTCACACCCCAGGCTACAATAGATAAGGAAAGAGGTCCAGGGAGATGTTAACACCTTCCCACTCAGCAGGAGGAGTCCTCCCTGTTAATGGGCCCATCCATGCCTTGCTCCATGACTCATACAGAGCTCTCCCCCAGGAGCTATTTCTGTTTAATGGACCATCAAGGACCCACTGCATGACTCATAGAGTGACTTCAACCCATTGTGAGATGCTCCGCCCAGGGGGAGGAGCCGAGTGCTCCCACCTGGATATAAACTGGGGTTCAGGACAGCACAGGAGGCCTTATCCACTGGATTTCCAGAGGACAAGAGCTACCAGATCTTTTCTATGAGATCACTGCTTCATCTGGATTGCTACCACCACCCTAGCTACAGACTGTCAGGTTGTATTCTGACTCTGTCTGTGGTTTTTCTTTGTATTATTGCATTTATTTTACTTTTCCTCTTAAACTGTATTTCTGACTTGGAGTGTCTCACTGGTTTGCTTTCAAACAAATACAATCAGGAAACTTCATTTACACACAGAAAACTTGTAAGGTTCTCTGAATGGGGCATTTGTTTCAAGGCTGTTGCAGTGGTTTATGAAGAATGATAATGTGTTGATTGGTAATATGTATGGATGCACTGAAACAAAATTCCTTAGGAAACACTTTCAGGATTTGAAATAAATTACTTCACCTGTCTGTCTACTAGATAATTCAATGTGTGTTTTAAGTTGATAGGTACTTTATACACATTTCAGTTAGGTAAGGAAAGAATGTAATTTGCAGTTGAAAATTGGAATAGAGCACCTCAGAGAATCAACAATACACAAGATAGCTCATGTCAGGCAGCGTAGTCTAGTTTACAATTTATATCCTACCACAGTGGATTTACAATACCTTCATGCAGGTATCTCATGAAAGTATTTCACAACAAAGTTTTCTAGGTAGGAAGATATTAGATGATGTTTTATAGCTTTCTAGTATCCTTGTGATATGCTTATTCCACATTTAAAGAAAACATGCGAAAGAGAAGGAATTTAAGATACCAGTCATCCTGCTTATAGCACTAATTATTTTTATGTTTATCAGTTTCATAAGAAAAAGGTGAGCAAAGCCATCATGCATAATGGACGAAGGCCTATGCTGAAAGCATGAGAACAAGACAGCAGCCTTCTAATCACATGTGTCTTAAGAGAAGTAATGGTATTTGCTAGAACTTGGCAGCCAAATGTTCTTATAAAAGAACACCCAGACAGAAAAGCCAACACTGACAAAGCTGACTGTGGAAGGACCTTCTCATAAACTACAACTCTCATCAAGAGATCAGATGTAAATGATGAATGACAATGGACTGTTTCCATTTGTACTTGAGATCTGCTTTCTCAATGACCTTTTAAGTTTATTTTTTGTCTGTACAGGGAGGTTAATTATTTTCCTCTTCATGTGAGAAATCTTTGTCTGACAGTGGCAAAATTCCCATTAACATTACTAGAGCCAGGAGTTCACTCCATATGCAGAAAAACACAAAATTCTTTCTTTAAAATAAAGGGATTATACAGAACTCATGTGACACACTGTTCACATTGTAATAAGTTCCCTTTGAAGTTGGATTTTTTTGGGAGGGCTTTTTGGTGTTTTTTTTTTGTTTTTTTTTTTTTTTAATTTAAAGGAGGGGATCATATACACCTGGCTTTTATTTTTGTCATAGCTTCTACACTGATAAATTATAGTCGTTCTCAATATAACAAAGGTATGTGACAGCTAAAGAGTAAGTGCAAAATGCTTCTTTCATTATGCCAATATGCACCTGTGAAAAGAAACAAGACTGGCTGATACAGAACAATATTGCTCATGTAAGACTCCACCCCACTAAAGAACAAATGCATTTGTAAAAGCATTTCTAACTGATGCTACTAAAACAGACACAGAAATACAAAGAATAGGTCAAAATGTATTTTTTAGAATGCAATATGAAAAACAACTGCATTCTGTGAAGAGTTTTGGTGATCAAGGTTCAAAGTTAACAATTTTACAGTTCATCTACATCAAACCAATATTTTTTATTAAGTTCATATTTCCCTATTGACAGTTATGAAAGATGTCATGGAAAAAACTTTAGATTGTATTGATACATTTATTTAGTGAAAACATTTGGATTTCCAACAATATCCATAACCTATCAGGCTTTCTCCAAGGTATTTCTAGGGAAGGAGTCTTCTTCAGATGCAGAAAGCCTAAAAGGCTATTTCCTAAGGAAAAAGAGAAATGGAAAAATACAAAGAGAAGTAAAGGATCAAAAAAAAAAAAAATGCTTGTTAAGGCAGGAAAGACCCTACCCGCAACTTAAAAGAACAGCCTTTTATAAAATTTAATGTATTGCACTCCAGTGTTGTTTATGGCTGAATTATCCAATTGGCTTCATAACCCAGGTTTAAAAACAAAAGCTGAACCCACTGCAGAAGCAATCTAAACTGCCAATGGCAACACGCTCTTCTTTTTCTTCACATGCAGCTATTATAGACCATCCACAGAGAAGTGAGAAACTAGTAAAACTGCCCAGCTGCTGCAAAGTACTTAACATGGTATGTAGTCTTCCTCATCTTTCACATGCTAAAGACCAATCTTCCAGTTGCTCACTGGACTAAAACATATATACATCAGATGCACCTGTACTAAATACCTCAACAGTATGAATTCATTAGCAAACATGTTTAGTATCATGAGTAACACACCACTTCAAAGTCTTAACAGTTAACAGTTCAGACCAGTAAATTAAATACTGGAAAGACTTAAGACAAAGTCTATGCTCCTAAAAGGTGTCACCAGTCATTTGGGACACCCAGCATGTAATCTTTATTCCTTTTGCTTCGGTTTGTTTCAATATAACTGTTATGCTTCTATTCTGCAGAATACTTTGAGATCTATGAATAAAGCATGCTTTGGCAAACGTGTGGTTTCTTAATTGAACACAAAGCTTTTACCTTTACCTTAAAACACAAATTAGTGTTTCCTGGGAACCTGCACGCACCATTTTAACTTGCATATATTGCAAAACAGCCAGGAATCTGAAATATTCATAATTTACTCTCATTTTAAAATATTGAGTTCTTAACCATGAAAATATGACTTTGTACTGAGTACAAATTTCAGTAGGTGTCCAATACTTGTTTGTTTCTAATTGATTTTAATCTGATCACATTACACCTGTTTAAATTAGAAGTATAGTTTCTTTAACCCCACTCAGCTTGAGATCTGAGAATCTCCTTTTCCCTGGCTTATCTATTCTACCATCACTGATTTTGCTGGCTAAATTCTGCTCAACTAAACCAAAACAATTGGGAAAAAAAAAGGGATTGGCAAAGTACAACAGTGAAATTTGGTCCCAAAATCTTTTAACATAATCTTTGGTACCAAAGCTTCCCAGAGCGAAGATGCACATCCAATAACTGAGTTTAAGAAAGCTTTCCACTGTAGGAGCATTCTAGACATGAAGTAAACAAGCACGTTCACCTCCCTTCTTTTCTCAGTCTGTAACACAAGGTAGTCTGTAAGTAAGAGTGTATAAGGCTATTACAGAATACTTGTAATGAGAGATAAGTGGTATAAATCTGTTTTATTAGCAAGCAAACCAAAATAATTCTACTTAGGCTTACCTCAAGAAGAACTTTTGTTACTGACCAGATGTATTAGTAACAGACTTGCATGTTATTCAAAATGACCTATGGAGAGTGACAAACAGCAGCAACAGCTAGTACTGTGTACAAAAAAATAAATACAGCAAGACCAAATGATGAAGCTAGTTAGAAGTCTGAGCTTGATGCAGACCACAAGGAGCTTTTTGAAAACCTTTTTATGTTTTCATCCAGTCTATCAAGCTTTCAACAACAACAACAAAAAATGTTATAGTCTGTGGATAATCTACAATACCAAAGTATGTAGAGACACAGTTTGCATAGAATTTAGATACTCAGTTTTACTTTTAGAACATGATTGCTTTTTTTGCTAGCTTATATATAGGGAAACAGCTTGCAATTGTCAAAACTGAAAAGTATAGGTAAGATTTTTAAGCAATGCCTAAATTGGAAACACTAATACAAATTTCCATTATATTGGGTATATATTACAGGGTTAAACCTCATATATTCATCTTATATTGAAGACAGCTATACAAATAGGGTCAGACATTTTATTGCAATTTCACTTTGCAGAATTTCAATCTAAATCATTTGGTTTGTCATTGATTATAATTTATGTAATACAGAGTGTTTAAATACATAACTTAGTAAAATATCAGACAAGCTATAAGTCAATGTAAAAGTTAAAAATGAACTATATGTGGAATGCTCTATTGGACAGTCATGTGCTGAAATACTAACATCTATTATAATGAGGTTATTGATGTAGAGCTGACATATGACTTGATTTGCAGATGCCCTACTGACTAACCTTTTGCAACTATATCTCAGTGTAAACCTGTGGTAATTATTGCTGGGTACGAAGAGTTGGTTTAACAGAACTATTTCTTTTGAAGCATGTTGAATGTGATTGCCCCCTGGAGACTACAGGAGTCCCACATGTGTGAGTTATTACATAAATATTGAGAGGGAGAAAAAAAGGTATATGACATTCAAATTTTCCTATTCTTACAGTTTTGTTTTTTCCAACAGGAACTTTTTCTTCCACTGTCCTATCATATATGCCCTTTTTCAACTAACAGAGAACTTATACTTGTCAATAATTGCAGTTCAGACATTTCTAAATAACTATATTAGAATATATTTTATTTACAAATCAAGATGTCCAAGTTTATTCTTGGGTAACTGAAGTCAGTGAATTAACACTATTTCAAGAACATTATGTTTCAGACTTAACTGTAGAAACTGAGAAAGATGAAGTCAGTATTCAGAATTCCTGATACAGGATGCTCCAGAAGTCCTTATAATAGTTCAAATGTTGTATTAATAACTATATATAATGTACTGTAATACTGTGTACTTGCTTAAAAATCCAAGAGGAATAAATTGGAGTAGTTCTAAGAATAAAACTAATGTTTTTCTGTACATACTCATATAATGTAATACTCCAGACAAAAGAATGGATATGACAAATACATACAACAGTCGTACTGATAACGTTCTACCCACTAAACTTGTTTTTCCTGTATATTATAGCTGGTTAGACCAACACAGAACAGAACACCGAGTCACTTCTGTCAACCTACCAATTATGACAAAGAAAAAAAGATTTAAGAGACTGTGAGTCTAGTAGAAACTGATCTTCAAGTGAGATTTTCACAGATTGTCTACAGGGACATTTTATAACAAGAAGCTTTGGCTTCTGGGAATTACACTACACAATGAAACAAATGTCACAGTAAATCCCCAAAGAAAAAAAAAAAAAAACACTTCTGGTATTGATCCTCAGACCTACCAATCAACCTCCCTGCCCTCTGTAGACTCTCAAATACTTTTCTTCATCTGAAACCTTTTAGAAATAGTTTCTTCAACATCATCTTAAACTACTGGCTGAAGTTCAACACACATTTCAGCAACACATATGGAACTTATCCACAACTTATGGAACTTCCACAGGCCAAGTAAAGAAAATTCCTAAATTTCCATTCATGTTTACAATCTGCATTTATATTTATATTAGAAATGTGAAGATAAGTGCACTATCTGTGTCTTCAATAGTCTTACGTGTATTTGAATTGATTAGTCTGATTTTGTAACTCTGCATTTCTAATCTGGTAATCATTTTTTAATATACTGCACTACATCATCACAAGCTTATTTATTTTTCCTATGACCAATTGGCCAAGTCTCTATTTCAAAGATTTTTTTAATAGTTTAATTGTCCACATATCACAGAAAAGACAGTTTTGCTAAGTCCCACTTTTTCAAGATGTCTATTAAAAATCTATGTTCAGCTACAAGAAAATGACTGCTTTAAGAAAATACAATTCCTGTCTTTTTCCTAGATATTCAAAGAGAAGAAAATTACCTGAACTGTGTGAAATTTATAATTAGCTATACATTTTGCTTAAGGCTGGACATTTTTGAGGTTGTAGTTACTATATTACATAGATACACTCTATCCTGGCAACATCCCGTTATAATTAGAGAAGCAGAGGAATGCCAAAGGAAGTACACACGTATATATCACTAATGCACAGAACCGTGTAATTTGCTGTGCCAGGTTCTCTCCATGTGCTAGTCCGTAACTCCTGTTTCATAAGGGCAAAAGCGTTTGATATATACATGAACACTAATTTTCTTACAAATTGACCAAACTTTAGATTAGCCAAAGATAAACAGTCCCCAGGGAACCTACAGTTTGAAAATAGTAGCATGCAAGAACATATTTTAGCTCTCAAGCAATAAATTGAAGAAAATTCTGTAGAAGTGTTAGAGAAAACCAACATAAAATATTGACTTTTAAATTTATTTGTATGTTAGTTCATTAATGTAATAGTAATACAGAAAACTTAGCCAAAAATTACAAAAAAAAATTCCTCAGTTGCACTAGGAATCAATTCACTTGTTAAAGTATTTGCAACAGCTTCAACAAATGTATGCAGTCAAAAAAAAAAAAAAGTGAAACTTTGGCAATAAGGTGGTTGTTGAAAATATTTCTGCATGGTCTACAATATTCAATAGGATATCTACAACACAAAATCATCACAATCTTCAATCTTAAATGTCAGGTGCATCATTAAGCTTTTGCTTTAAACCTAGAAAAGTTCTGGTAAAATAAGTTTAACTCACTACAATCATAATAAAAATAAGTTTCCATTCTGTATTTTCCAAAAACAAATCCATGGGAGCTTCAAAGGGAGAACTTCATTCTAGCTGTAGCTTACTCTATCTTCTGAATTTGCCACTGAACTGGTTCCCAAACCTTATGATTCTCTATTAATTTACACAAAGACTGAAAGACTTGTTGAAGGTGATTCTTAACACACTTGCAAAAGAAACCCCATCTTTTATTTCAAAATATTTGTATGTGATAGCAGAAATCTTAGCAAGAGATAAGATCTTCACAAGTATTGCAGGCCATCTTACCCATTCTCTTGCCTCTGTATATGTTTCCAAAAACGTATCTCTATTATATTTCATTTCTGTACTCTGACTGCTCATAATATTGAGAAAGAAAAATCAGGAGCAGTCATTCATTACCCCTTATCCTCTGCCCACAACTGAATGAGAGGTAGAGAGGAATTCTACTGATCAGAGCTGGACAACAGTGTGCATTTCACACTGGCACATTGTGGAAGTCAGAGAGGAATGGTGTAAAAAGCAAAATCTCAATCTTCACTCCATCTTCCCCCACAAAACAGCAATCTTTCTGAAGACAGAAACTCCTGAACACTTGGTATTAAAGCCTTCCAGAGAGGCATAGTTCCACCTGTGGATCCATGCTTAAACAAGAATTCACTTTTTATGCATAACTTATGATTTTAACCTCTTAAAAGGTCGAGTTTTGTCACCGCATATGTATTTCAGCACTAATAAATACAAAGCTGTGTATTTATGCAATGAATTCTCTCCTGCCTTATGTCAGCTACATACACTAATGCCTGTCTGCATAACACTCATGACTGTTTCCTCTGCCTCTTAACTGACTACACTGCTCTGTTCATTTTTATTTGCAAGACTTCATCTCATTCCCTAGCTTCCTCTTTTTATTAATATTATCGTCTTAAAATTTTTGAGACAATGCAGTAGGAAACACTGCATTAAGAGAAAAATCACAATAAATTAATGTCAGGTATACCCCTTGTTTAGGCCATGCTTCTCTTTTATCTTAAAAGACACAGACATAACATAAGGCAATGTGCTATGTCTTCAGTATATTTTGTATTTCTAGAAACATTATGGAGAGGAAAATTACAGTCTGAAACACAGAGAGAAAATAAACTAATCCAAGTTTAAGGATTCAGACTGATTAGCTGTGAAATCTCATGGGAGTTATTGTTAGTGTGTGAGATATCAAAGATATTCAAATGGAAAGAATCAGGCAGCGGCAATATTAACTACACAGTTTTTCTCTCTCTTTTGATAGGACTTTCTCATGATTATGTTTTATTCATTACCCAAGAATAAGTTTCCAGCCAGTATGAAACTACTGAAAAGCTAGAATTCTTGCCTTGCCCCAGTACATCCAGGGACAAACCAAGTCTGACATACTGGACTCTGTTTAAAAAGCAAGATAGTTACACCTGGAAAATACAAGTAGACACAATTTGTTTCACAGTACTTCAGACTTCAAGCACTGATCAAGCTGCCTCTATAGGCTATTTTAAATCAGAGATAAATACTCAAAACCAACATTTTAAGTGAAATATCTCTTTTCAGCACATGGATCTCCACCCAAAGAAAATCCAAGCTACCTAAAAGAACTTGTGACAAATAACCCAAAGCTTTTTAAACATTAGGAGAGTCAAAATTTTTTTCAGCAGTTAAACAAGAAGGAAAAGTGGAAATTCACAAAAGCTGTGTAGATTACAGCAGACTAGTTTATTAAACTTTCTGACTGTTTTCAAGTTCATCACTGTGACATTTCTTGTGACATGTATGCATCAGGCAATTTGTATAAAATTTGCACACAGAAGTATTACTGGAAATAAGGTTTAATCACCTAATAAATTGATCCTCACATTTATGAAGAGTACGATCAGACCAAAGTGTACATTTGACTTCCTTTGAGGCTATGGTATGAGACATATGGGCATATTATTACATTCACATTCTTATTATTTACTTTAGTGAAGAGAAAGGACTGTTGTTATAACAGGAGATTTGAAAATCAGAATCAAAACCAAACCCACACAAAGTTCTTAATATTATGGAAATGTTTTCTTTCTCAATTCTATTGAGTAAACAATGTTATTGGAACAAACACTTATCTGTACAAGAATCAAGAAAAACACATCTCAGGAAATAAACACGTCTCACATCTATAACATTTCAAGATCCTTCAAAGAGGTTTGAGGAACTAAGCACAACTTTATGACATGATACCTGTGTCTTTCTTAGCTCGTTTCTCAGTAAGGCTTATCTTTTCAAGATAGACAAAAAGGAAAGAAAAATGAAGACATGTTAGATACACCATTCCCAAAAAAATTCATGATAAAATGCTCAAGGGCCAGCTCTCCTGCTGTGATACTTTACATAATAGATGACCATCACGTCTGGGAAGATTTGCACAAGTCTGCCCTTGATTTGTGGAAACCTCACAACTATTCTTTATTCCAAATAATTAATCTGAAGTCTGTCTCCCTGATGTTTCAAATTTTAAAGTGATCCAAATAACCCCCCAAAACCACACCTGAAGCATCACTCACAATTTATAGCTGAGGGAGACCAAAGTAAACTCCCTCCCCAAGCATCCCAGGGCACTCTCCATCGGAGCAGTGGCCTGGAGCGCTGTAAGATGGGGTCATCAGAGATTCAAACTTGACCTGCAAGCACTCATGCTAGGATCTGAACTAGCTTTGAGAGGCTTTTATCTGAAAAGAGAGTGAGAAGTGCCACAAACACACATACTCATGATGCTACAAGCCTCAGAACTATTACATACTATTGAAGCTTCCAACAAACTACAGACTTCTGAACTTCTTCAAACCTACCAGAAAGCAAGTGGACAGATGAAGGGGTCAAGCTTCAGCTCCTAGTTCACCTGGGTACAAAATGGATGGCACTTCAACTGATTGCTTCAGTTTGCCCTGAATGGTCCATAGACAATTACTAATTACAATTCCTTTTTTATTACACATTTTCCAGTACTTCTGCAAGAGGGATCGAGATTTTGCTGGAGTAAATGTAATTTGACTTATCTAGTTGCTCTTCAGTTCTCAGCTGAGCTTATCACAGCTTGCCAACAGCCAGCTTATCACAGATAGATAGCAAACAAATACAATCATTAGCTCAGACCAGAAAATTTTAGGATATACTTTACCCTAACAGCTCAATGCATCATTCACAAATGTAACAAGTATATTACAGACACAAGCACTATGTGTTATAAATATCCATAAACAATGCTTTTCTACTAAACATAGTAGAAGGTATTATAAACAGTAACAAGAAAAGGTGATCAGATCCCTGTGGTTTACTAAGATGTTAATGTAATATTTATTGAAATAGCAACTAATTTTCTTTCTAACTAGCAGATGCATAATACTCCCAGAAACCTGTTTTCCAGAGAATATATCTTCCATCATGCATCTCCTCACAAAGGTTGCCTCACTTCAATCCTTAGATCACTACTGTTACAGCATTTTATTAACTACTGTTTACAAACCAAAAGTTAATATCAAGATTGATCAAGTATTCTACTCCCAAGTATTCATTTAGTCAGCACATATATCCCAATTTGAGTTCTGTATATGTTCACATCCCTAAAGGAACGTCAATGGGGAGAACGTATTACACCCTAGATTGATAGGGAAGAAAATAAGTTTACCTGTTACATACTGCATCATACGTTTTTTTTAACACACGCATAAGTTCAAATCTAGAACATTCACAAACATAGCCTCATACTAAGACCTGCAGGCGTGTTCCTCCCCCGCACCCAGGTGTTTGAGGCTAAATATTACAGGAGTCAATGTTTATTTTATGCCAAATACATCAAATAGTTTTATGTGACCAGATACAAAAACCTCAAACCAAAATCACCCTGAAATAAGCCATATCAGGCCAATCAAAATCATAACTGCATCTACCAGTGCTCTTGACCATAGAATCACAGAATCACTTTGTTTGGAAAAGACCTTTGACATCATCAAGACCAAACAGTAACCCTACTCCTACCATACTCTACCAAATTCCTTTTCTAAGCCATATCCCCAGGCACCACATCTACACAGCTTTTAAACACATCCAGGGGCACGGTGGCCTCTCAGCCACCTCCCTGGACAGCCTGTTCTAGTACTTGATAACCCTTTCTGTGAAGAAGTTTCTCTTAATGCCTCAAATGTCATTGCATTCAATCTTCATGCAGGAAAATACGGCAGAAATTCTCTTTTAAAGCTGAATGCTCTGAAAAACTATATCGTATTTTACAGAGCTAACCAACCAGAACCAGTCAACCCAGTTAAAAAAAAAAAAAAAAAAACAACTATCACAGCACACACTATTTTATATTCAAACATCCTGAACATCCATAACCTCACTACATAATCTCAGTATACCCTGTGGATATAATGCTGTGAGTAGCACAGAAATAGAATCCAGAAAGGATGATTATCCTTCTATTTTCTGACTCTCCTCAGAAAAGCTGTAATTACTTACTTGCTTTTAAATAAGTAAAATACAGTCCTTGTGAGGCAAGGGCTTCAAATTGTATTTATTAAATACATATTATGTAAAGTAGTAAATATTTCATGGATGCAACTGAAATCAGTAGAGCGTCCTCTGGTAGGAAAGGAGAGAGAGCCATCAGCTGTTTGTGAGAAGAGATTCATCATACACCCTGGAAGACACACAGCAAAACAAATGCATTTTCTTTGATAGTTTTAAAGCACAACTGAAAAATAAACTCACTTGCAAATGTTGAGAGTTGTCAGTCATATTGTCCTCTCTCCTACGAACTTCTTCCAACAATTGTGCATTCTTCTTTTTCTCCATTTGCTGATTGTGCTTCAGATTTGCAACCTTCTTGTTTTGGTCCTTCATATGTCTATGAATTGTATACATATATCTGTTAGTGTTAAAGATTGTAGTTGGTTCTTTTTCACTATAAATTAACTTGTGACTATGATACAGGACATTAATTCTCCAACAGGTACAAGTATTCCAGGTGTCAGTTGTAAACAAAACTTCATCTTGTTTTCAAGATGGCATATCAAAACAGCTTAAATAGTATCACATTATGCAACAGTAAAGCAACTATTCGAGCCTACAAAATTTTTTCTCATTTATCATTTGTTCAGAAATAGTCATGTAAGTTTTAAGCATTATGAAGAAAAAATGTTGTTTTAACAGATGGATATTATTCAACAATCCTTCCACACAGTGAGTTTGGGAAAAAAACTAATGGGTGCTTTAATTAGTATTAATTTCCAGAGTAGCAGAAGATGAAAGTGATGGCCAACGTATATAGTGAAATTCTGGTTTTGAAAACTTGGTCCATAAACACAGTGTTTCTGAGGATTAAACTGTGATTAATAGAAAGTCAGGTCATAAATATACAAGGAAGAGTAAAGGATGCCTTTACAAATAGCTTTGTATGTAACAAAACCAAGAAACTTCCATAGTTTTTAATAATGAGACATATGTCTACAAATCATTATCTTCAGATAGATTTATGCATAACTTCTAATCAAAATTAAACAACCTTTAACACCACTTTATATTTTCTTTTGTTAAGACTGTACCTCAGTCAAAAAACAAAATTAATTGTTTTAATGTTTAATTATCTTTTGCTGTGGATCTTATTAAGTTACCAGAAGCTTTACTAATCCTGATGCTTAGCATACATCCTTTTAAGAAAGACAGCAAGCTATTTTTGCCTGGTAGTCACTGAAAAAAATACCCTTACAGTAATGCTTTCTACCTGCTTGGATTCTTAGATATTATTTTCTCAACTTTCTTTGACTTTAAGGAATTTGTTCCCTTTTATCTATATAAAAATAAGGTCATGTGAAAATTCCTAGTCAGATCTACTCACTAATCCTGTTTTGGCAAATGAAGACAATATTATTTAATGCCCAAATGGATCACCGAAAACATTTCTCTTGCTTCCACATTAGAGGTTTTCATGAAAAACAAGTTACAGTATACATTTCTTGCACCGATTTTACTATGCTAAAGAAATGAGGTCATTTTATATTTACTTCTATCACAGGTTTCTTTGTTCTACCACTGTTTGTTTCACTATTTGTTTTTACTGCTAAATTAACAACAAAAATCTGATCAATAAGTGTTGCCATAGTATTAAAAAATCTTGAAAGATACTTCATACACAAGTTTGTAGGTACAGTACGTAACAGAAAAAGCTAATTACTAACAGAAGTAACTTCATATTGTTTAGAAAAATAAATAGAGTGCAACTAATTAAAATTAATTTTTTTTCTTTTTAAAAGAATCTACATCAAGCTCACATATAACTTCTTAAAAAGACAAGTATTAATTCCTGTTTGAAAACAAATTTATGCTATAGTTGTGTTCAAGAGTATGCATCAGCCTGTTCAGACACAAAAAGATAGGTAAGCCTAACTGATCATCTGTTTCCAGCGTTTATCTTTTGTACTTATTTTTTAAAGTTAGAAATAAAATTTGTAAAGACTGTATGTATCATAACGCTAAAAGAATCTAAAGAAAAAGTTACCAGGGAAAAAAAAAAATAAATAAAAATAAGCCACCAAGGCAAAAACAGTTTAAGGAGAGAGAAAAACAATCTAAAATGTATTTATTTTTAGTACAATCATTTCTATATTGCTCAAAACAGTAACTGGAAGGTGAACAGCTGAGTATTTCCAGGTTGAAACAACTCTGTTCAGGAGTTAGCATTTTGTAATGCTAGAGACTTCAAGACCTTAGTCTATATCTTCTTTTAAATATTCTCGAATATTTTTTTTAGTACTCAGACATAGTTCTAACCAACTATACATCTAAGGCTCTCTCCTCTTTAGCCATATTTATCGGATGGCATGACTCCTAAGAAACACCTTTTTCCGAGCTCAAAGTGACCACACGTCCAGCACTACAGGTATTTCTTTGTAGATTTCTGACATCAGATTTAAATCTCCAAATTAAGTTTGCTTGAGAACAAAAAATACATTATATAATAATGAGAACAAATGTCCCTTCTGCATGAGCCTTACCTCAATAAGCCTGGCAGTATAGCATAAAACATCACTAGTTTATCACAGTGTTTTAAGAAAACATTACGATAAATTTTCTGGAAAACACAACACTCTGCCACAGATAACCAATAATAAGGAAGCAACATGACGGTGCTAGAACCAGCAGGGATATTTCTGTCAAAGTTACACTGACAAATTAAAAAACAACCATAAATCTCAAGTTCCATTTTAAACTTAAAAAATATAGGACTTAGGACTTAAAAAATATAATGAGTTTAGCTGTTGAGCTGTCTATTTTTAACCAAATTTCCTCAAGAATTCAAGTGATGCCCTGTCTTTCTAAATCAAGTATTCAAATATACGTTAGATGCCCTGTACATCTCCAAGTGAAAATCAGTTCTTTTTCACGGGTCCGTGTGACATAATTGTAAGCATAAACCTAATCATCATAAAACCAAAACTAACATTAGAAAAAATTACTTTCACAATTTTTATATAAACATGGTATTTGGCAGAAATTTTGGTGGCGCAATATGATTTTGTGCTGTTAAAATACGAAATGTTTTTTAATCTAAGGCTGAGTAGATAATAAATTAATTTATATTTAATCTCTGTAAGAAGTTCCATTTTATGTGCTTGCTAACTGCTTCTTTCATCACCCTTCCCTCTCACAACTTCCCATTTCAGTTTCTGTCTAATGGCACACCAAAAAGTGGAACATGGTAAAGCTGCAAATGAAAACATCTGGTGCCTGTGATATGCAAAATCTTGAAGAGAAGGAAATAAAAGAAAGCTGTGTTGTAGCTCATCTTTCTTCCATAGCTGACTACATGCCTATGGAAATTAAAAGAAAATGCTACAGTTATAAAGCCTAGCTGAGTAGTTTCCTTTTAGGCCTGTATTAAATATATAGGAGAAGTTCAATAGAGAAAATAAATATGAGAACATACACTCCTCCCTTTTTTTTTTTCTTTAAACAGCAAGTATATAAATATAACCCTTAGTTCAGTATATTTTTTGAGCATGCTTACTGTAGTATTTTTTCACATGGCTGTTTCTGAAATACCTTATAACACAAGAGAAAACTAGGATAAGTAAAAATTGTGCATGAGAAAGAAAAATATTGGGGAACAGTACACAATCAACACAAATTATGATATGCCATTACCATATTGGATACAAAATATCCACATTGACAACTAGTAGCTATGCTGATGTCAATAGCTAAGTCTACATTATTCATTAGACAGAATAAAATAAATATAACATTACTGTTTAAGATATACGTCTTCAAAATCTGAAATGTATGGTGCAGGCACCTGGGTAGTAGAACTGATCTTTCCATCACACATTAGTCATATTCTGGTACTAAATATATGCAAAAGTATTCTTTCTTTGATAGTCTAACTGCCCCACAGCAGGAAGATGAAATCCACAGCTTTCTGCTTTTCCACATTGTTACAATTCATTTTGAAGGCGGGTATCTATGACCTTATAGTGAACTAAATTCTTAAACCACTTTAACTAGGCATTACAGCCATCCCAAACTAGTTATTATAGAATACTGTGCTGTGCTTATAATTTCACAAACTTCACATAACTATAAAGCAAATCTTCAAACGAGTTCTAAAGCACCCGAGCCCAGAGCACATTGAAGTGATACCAACAATACATTTGGCTTAAAGAACGCTATTCTGAGCTCATAACAATTAAGAAGGAAAAAAGCAGTCTAAAAAGCAGCATAGATGACTAATACTTTACATAGATGCTTAATCTTGACCAAATGTTAAAATGGCTGGTTAATGACTCTTTTTCAGATAACAGATTTTTATTCTTGTTTCTTAATTTTTATTCTTAAGTTTCCTATGGTTATAGCCAGTCAGCAATTGTAATAAAACATGTAGCAACTTCATAAATGAAAAAACAAAATAGAATTCAGAGTGGAATTAAGCTGTCTTCAAAATATAAACACGTCTTGAAGGGTGGATGGACAAATAGATGGATAAACAAAAGAAAAAGAAACAAGTTCTGTTCCTATCCCCATAGTTACAAACTGAAGGACTTCATGGGCTTCTTCCAACTCATTTGATCATTCAATACAGAGAGGCAGTATCCAGCAAACACTCCTGCCACAAACACTAGATGACACTGATACTGGAATTTAATAAAGAGATTAAGAACACCAGATGTAAGAAAAAATTCTATATAAAATTTAATTCTTCTAGTACATCAGACATTCTCTCATTCCCAATGAAGAGAAAAAGTTTATATAAAGTAACATACTTCTCTAGAAACTACATTAATGTACATTAAACTGAGCCCATGACTTTTTTAAACCTAGATCAAGCCATTGCTCTGAAATGCAAGTACACAGCAGACTTTAGCTATGCTACTCCAGTAAAAATCATCCAGTCCTAATCCCCCACTCCTCTTCCTGATTCTTCCTTGCCTGGGATAATTTGCAATAATCTTTCCAATACACAGAATACTTCATAGCCATTAATTTCCACCTGAACTGGACATTAGACTTAAAATCAGGTATCTAAACCACAGCTATGTCTACATCCATTTTCCTTCATATCCAACAATATTTTCATGAAAACAGCCTTAGACCATCAAGAGAACAATCAAACTGTATCAGCTCTGATTTCTGATACTACTGAAGAAATATCAAACAATGAGTTCTACATATTTAGGTACTCACAGATCCCTAAAAGAGAGGTAAAGGAAAAAAAAAAAAAAAGAAATCTTATGCAGCCCTATAGCTTTGTCTCTTACTAAGTCTGGACAAAAGAACCTAGAGCCCCTTAATCTTGCTGTGCAAACAGCAAGATGCTCTCACATCAATTACACTAGTCATTCATTCTATTTAGTATTTTTTTAATTGAAATATCTTCATAAAAGATGGACATCAGTCTAATGAAGACCCCAGACCCTTGATCAGCAGAAAGACAAATCTAAAACCAATGGTAGTACTTAGTTCTTGCTAGTATGTATATCACTAATTGTAATGATTATGTTTAACCGCGTTTACCCGTTTTTTTTTCTTGCTTGTCTGGAATAGCATACAAATTGATCTCATAGTTACAAATACAGTAAATTTAATTCCTTTCATTAATTTTTTTAAGGCAGATATTAACATGTCATTTCTGCATATATGTATCTTTCAGATTTCATTTTATAGTCGAGTGTAACTGTTGTCTAAACTCCAATGCTTTCATCTCTGATAGCTACAGAAAATCACACTACTTCATTAAATTCCCAGCTTTAATTAGACACCTGGGTATCCTGGCCAAAAAGTTGGTTATATCAGCCAAAAATAAGTATTACATGCTTAGTATAGACTTTACTCAATTTCATAAAGGCTTTTATTTCCCCTCAAAGCATCCAAATAATGCAGACATGCAAAATGCTCCCAAGAGCAAAATACACAATATTTTCTAAATGAATATGTCTCTGTAATAATTTTAATCACATTAAATAGCACTACAATGGGACCAGCTGTCTGGAAGTCAAACAAAAAACAAATCTCCAGTATGCTAGGAACCTGTCCTCTTCAACAATAGAAGTGCAATAAGCTTATCAAAGAATGGTTCTTTTTTTCTGGAAAAAGAATAATTTCATTAAATAGAACAATTTAGTCAAAATAATACATTTCTATAAAACAGAAAAGTCTCAAAAAAAACATTTAAAATTTGACCCAGTATGCTTATTTTAAATACTCAAATATCTTCAGCTATTTTTCTAGGTAAGCAGTGGGTACAACAGTATGACTTGAAAAATTTATTTCTCTTATTAATAGATCATCTCTTTCTCCTTCATATGTAGCCCACATCTTTACAAATAACTCATGTATGTGAGCAATAAAATAAATCTTAACACTTTAATAGGCATCCTGGATCTCAGTAGCTAGTCATGCAGAAGACCTGATCCTCTAAATCCTGTCCATGTGAACGTCCCCTCTGAACTACATTACTTCTAGTAAGACTCAGTAAAAATATTTCCAACAGTTCAGTTCTCACTGTCTTAAAAGTGACAATACACATAGGCTCACATTTGATTTATTGAGTCAAGACTAAAACAACAGTATAAGGGGAATTCTTTAAAACTCGGATCCAACTCCATTTAAATCTATAAAATAGAATTTCCGTTAAGACAGGAGTAAAGTTAAGTATTGTTTCTGGCATTTTCCTGGAATGCGCATGTATTTGCTAAGACTAATCTATAAACTTGAAAAACAAAGATGGGTCAGACTCTAGCAAACTGTAAACATCACAAGAGACGTCAAGAGGGTTACTGACAGACACATTCCTGACACAAATATGCAAGGAGACAGTTTATTCACTTACAACTCATGGATGGATTTGTCTGGGGGAAATAGGTATTATCACTATCAGAAAACTGATATTCATGACAGGCTGAAATTTTTGTAAGACAAAGAAAATACACCTCAAATAACCACAAATTTTCTAAAACAAAGCCCTCATGCTTGACTGCTAAATTTATTTTTAAAAGTTAGACTCTAGTCACCTTAAGTTTTATCATATGCTAATAAAAACCTAAGTAGTACCTTCCTGTGCTGTCATTTCCATTCAGAAAAATGGTCAGTTTGTTTGTTTGTTTGTTTATTTTGGGGGTTTTGTTTGTTTGTTTTTGTTTTTTTTAAATCCAGATTCTCTAGCCTAAAGAACAATTAGTATACAAAACACCTTTTAAAATCTGTGAGAGTTTCCTTATTCTTAACCTTTCTTACTTTCTTTTTGTTAACTAATACAATAGTCATGATAAAAAGAATTAAGTATCTGAAATGCAAAAATAAAGGCAATCATCACAACCATTACTTCGACACAATCAGCATGCCCAACAGAGCTGAGCTTCAAAAGAACTTTTATTCTTTCTCCCTCAACGGCAAGAAATTATATTAGGACTGACTCTTTTTTTAATTATGTGGATGATGCTCAGATGCCAGACTGCTTGCACATTCCATGCCAAATCATAAATCTAGCTTTATGACATAAAATGGCAGAGTAATGATCATAACCACAGGATGAAAACAGATTAAATCAGCACAAAATAATAACATCATTTTATTTCATAAGCATTTTGCCTTTTTCCATGTAAAAATAAATCTAATGACTGCAAAACTGCAAAGCTTTTCATCATTGTACACAATTATTATTTTCAGTGAGATCCACTGGCTAGCAAACACGTCATGTTACAGCAATACGGAATGTAATTATTTCTTGCTAATGCATTTGTTAAGAGTGAAAAAAGAATTATGTCCAAAATTACACAGAAGATTATTCTTCATTCAAGTAAGGCATGTCACAATTGCAGTGCCACAAAGCAAAAAGGGAAAAACAGAGGTGCAAGGCAGCAGTCTGGTTCACCCAGCAGGGATTTTTTCAAACCCAGAGAAATGTATATATGTTGCAGGGCTAGATACATCAATGTGAACTGTGTCAGTGATGCCCTACCAAAACTGATCCACATCCCACACTGATATTCCTCACTGATTCAATATACTCCACCCACAAAACAAGCAACACACATAGAATGGAGAAAGTCCCAAAGTTGTAATTAAGCAATTTATCTCTTCCAATATATGTTACTCACTCCAGACTAGTTCTTTCATTCAGGGTTTGTCTCTTTGATTATTGACAGTCTGATGAGAAAGCTGCTATGAATATCTGTCACTTCGTTAAAAATCGTGCCAAAATTTGTCATACTTCCTCCACATAGCCTCTTACTGCATTTGGTAACACTATACAACGCACCCAAATTCTGAGAACAGAAGCAGCCAAATAATTGTCAGCCTTAAGAAGGACACGGTTCATACTGAAACATCTGAAACTGACATTTAACATTGGCATAAATCAGCTCATTCTCTTTTTTGAAGCTATTACACCCCTAAAACAAACAAACACACACAAAAAAAAAAAAAACCAAAAACCAAAAAACATTTCTTTGCTTCTTTTGAATTCAGGAGTCTTTCTGCTTTTAGTGTGAAAATTGATAGACCAACAGAACAGGCTCACAGACTAATACAGACTACATAGGCATATAAGTAAACAGAAAAAAAAAATTATAAAATTATTACTCTATTTTTGCGTAGGCAGGCAGACTGAAAATACAAAAAAAAACCCACCACATAATATTTTACATGTCTTTTATCATAAATGCCACATTTTGGACAGATACTTCACCCCCAAATGTGACAGGATTCCTTTCTTTGCATGTCTGACTAACCTATTACCATCCTATAGAAAAAGTTCTGTCTATCCTGTCTCCTCTTTGCCCTTCTTGCCTTCACTGTTCCAAAGCAGAAAACCTAGCAGATCTTATCCCCACTCTTCCTTTTCTCCATAGAAGAACTATATTTTCACCTTTCTACTTCCCACTGAAAAGAAGAAGGGGCAAGACTTCAACTGCCTGAACCAACTGCCTTTATAATTTGCTGGAACTCCTAAACTGTGTAACGAGATAACCTACCACCCTACAGCTGGCCCTGGGACACAATTTCATTTTTACAGCAGTGCTGCCTGATCTTGTAAATGAAAAAAAAAGTTATCTATTCTACAGTGACAAATGGGAGTAGCTCAGCTTCCTTAGCATACCTATTATGATGCAGGACAAGACGGGAAGTTTGAGTGTATGCTTTCTGGAGAGACAGGAAAACTGTCACCCTGAGGCTATAGTGCCCCTGCTGCCGGGAAGACCAGCAGGGGACGTTAAAAGTTTCCCTCATGAAATAAGCTTGACAACTGAGTAAAATTTTATTGCCTTTTGGACAAGAGAACTTGGAGGAAAGTAATACTCTCTGGTTACCTTTGGCCAAACCGACTTTATCTTTTGCTAACAAAGGCCACTATTCTGCTACACACCTCAGAGAATATTATCACAAGAATTTAATATTGGCATCTTTTACTGAAGAAGAACGCTTAGTCTTCTTTCTGCCATTCAACTGAAGCTGAAACTATGCCAAACTCTATGTCACAATTCATACTCCAATCTACTCACCAAAACTGTGAAGCACCCTCTATGTTCTGTCCATATAAAAGGTTAGAACCAAGATTACCAGCACAAAAAAAATGGACAAAATAATCATCCAAATCAAACAGTATTTTTAAAATCTCCAAAGAATTTGATTCCTACATCACTAATTCTTCAGCTGAATGCAAAAATGCATTCAAAGTTACCATCTGAGATAAATGAATGTTAGTTTATTCAATGTTCTCATTGCATTCCCAGCTCCAGTTACTAATGGATGATAGGACTATTTCAGTTTCACTCGAAGGAGTAAGCTTGCAGCCCACACAGATCTTTAGGTCTCAAAAAACACAAGGTGATTCTATTGCTGAGTTAAAAAAAAAAAAAAAAAGGCACAAATTCAAATAACACTTTTACAAATTATTTTTCTTCTTTTTCCCCCTTTAAATATCATTACTTAAGGTGTCTGAAGCCAAGTTTAAGATTTCTTAATACTTCAAATTATGTCAGTGCTTAAGTGTGACAATTTTGTTGCCTCCAAATGCACCACAAAAAGATATTTTTGCCTTGAAAGAACCAACAAGTCTGCCTGATAAAAACAAAGTCAAAGAAGTCACTGAAACATTTCTCTCCTCAAAAACAAAAACACGGGAGGAAGGATTTACCTAACACAGAATCTGGGAAGTTTTCCAAAACCTTTAAGAAGTGTTTAGTCTGACACAGTTCCCTCCTAAGCCCTAGAAAGATGTTAGAAATATCCACGTGAGGATAATGCATGAATGAAAAAGAACTCCTAAAAATTCTGTTCCAAACTATGGTTCACATCACTTTGTTTCAACACATATCTGCACTGCAACCACTGAAACACCAGCACAGTGCCTTGCACTACTGTCCTTCACAGCACATTCTTACTGGATGACACTTTATATGAACATATGTGAAATCCATATCAGAAGACTCATCTGCCACACATCTCTCTTATATACCCATTTTCCTCTGATGTTCTTCTTGGACCAAAAAAAATACTGCTGATGACAGGACACTAGATAAGAAGGATATTTGATCTGATTTAATATGGCAATTGTTTGCTCAGCTATTTTATTAATTGATACCAATAGCAATAACTGTAACCAGAAATTGTCTGTTGCCTGATATTTGGAACCAAGGAGTGGCATTCCTACTGCTGCTTCATCAGGTCCTTTCCAGTGTTTGGTCAGGTAAGATTTTTTTTTTTCTTTAAACAAACAAACCCTGAACAAAACCAAGAATCCACCACCACCCAAATACCCCACTGCCTCCTGATTTTGTCCTGTTATTCTCTGCATCCAGCTGCTCCACACAGCTCAGCCTGACAGCAATCAAGATCAAACCTCCTCTGCTGCACTTCACATTTCACCACAATTTCCTTCTGAATCAAATCTTTTGACAGCAACTCGTAGCTCAACCTAGCAGTTCTTAGGATCAATCCAGCTATTTTCATTCAATACCTAAATCAAATTTCCCATGTTTTTGCAGTAAACTCTTCAGACCTCTAAATACATGAGGTATTCTTTGCATGATTTCTTGTTTTGACATACTAATTTCCCCGTATTACAAATTCAGATCAGAGTATTTCAGTCCAGTCACAATCATGTTGTCCAGGCATGTTACTCCTGCATTATGGAAGCAAACAATGTAAGTGGAAGAAGTGGTTCCACCAACAGCCAAATTCCTAAATTTAGTTCCCCTGTCTCTTTTCAGTCACAGCTTTTTGAGGGTAAGCTGTGCTATCTCACAATGATTCTTCACTGACACATCCCTCCACTGTAGACAGGGAATCCTGACAGCATTATACCCAGGCAGTCAGAAGAGTGCTCCAGAAGAGTGTTGTACAGCTACTTTATTCACACATTCAAGAGGTAAAGAAATATGCTTTGTGGATCTTCCCCCTGGGGAAAACTAGTGGAAGCAGCAGGTCTAGAGAAGCATAAGAAATACTTTTTTCTGTCTTTAAATTAGTAACCATGAAATGCAAAGAGTAACAATTCCTTATGTTCTCTCTTCCCCTACACAGAATTGTAGTGTCAGGTCCAATCCAACCCAAAGCAGATATTTCTCCTTCAGAGAGGTAGAGCTCTTTTCTTGTCATATCCAGTTTATGCTACATATACGTCTTCTTCCACAGAGTATTTATGCTCCACATCAAAACCAAAAAAAGAGCACATCACTTAGAAACCACAAAATATCCTTCCATATTGAAATTATTAATTTCTAGGTGTCTCAAAATTATTAACTTCCACATGCCTTTAAGCAAGCTGAAAGGGTGAAGTATAGAAGCAAGCAGACAGGTTCAGGATTCAGTACAATACATTATCCTGTCCCAGCAACCTGCTTGTATATTTTTATTGTTTAACACTATGATTTCTGCTTAATTTGTAAATATTATTTTACTTTTTTTTTTTAGAAAGAATTCCAAGAAAATAAAATTTCTACTTTACTATCCCTTAAATAAAATTAAATGTAAATGTACACAAATTCAAACCCACACACGTAATCAGATCTATCTAAATAATCTCTTCTCGAATCTTCATCTTTTAAAAATATTTAAATGTCAAAATGTTCACAACGTTAAAATGTTGATTCTGTATATATAGCAAACAGACTAAAACAGAAAGACATGATAACAATCTGCCTGTTATCCAATGCGACAACTATGTTTCTCACTCAGAATAACCAGTCTCTCAGAAGAGTAATGTATATCACAGATTCTCTCAGTTTTCATTAGTACACTATCTCAATTTCTCCAAGGAAATTATCTTTGAACAACATATCACTCTGCCCTTGGAACCATCAAACTGACATTTGACAAAACTGTGGAAGGCTTGTAGTTAAATTTAAAACTCTGTTAAACCTTGCCTTACACATCTCATTGAGCTCTAGCCTCTCATGGAAACAATCAAGAAGGCCAACATCAGAGGCTGGTGGGAAAGTTTCTAGCACTGATCAGTATATTATATGTGGAAAAAATATCCATCTCCTCTTTATCTGCAGGCAGATGTCAGGGGGCTATATAATCTGATGGAACCTAAATGAAAAAAAAAAAAATATTGTACTGATTCTTGTGCTTAGAATATTTTTTATTGTATAGGTAGATGCACATGGAGGAGGTTATGCCAATGTATTCGATTTTCTTGTTTGCCACCCGTATCATAGCCCCTGCTGTTATAAAAAAGATGCAGCATTTTTCTAATAATTTGAATCCCATATAAATATGGATTAATAAAATGACAGCTAAGAACATATTGATTAGCAGAAATTAAAGATATTAATAGGCCTGTTTCTTAAGTTTTGACCTTAATGATGATTCAAGCTGCAAAAACTTAACACTTCACTGAAATCTCACAATAAACTCTAATGATATGCTGCAACATATCTAGGACTCTAGGGATGAAAGTTGGCAGGGTTATGAGGACAGTTTGCTTCAACAAGGTCAGTTGTTTTTTTAGGTCAATAAAACATAACAGAAATTGCACCTCCAACTGCTGAACAAATGTTTCTGCATAGCAATCATTGAATTCCAGTGAAATCAACCATAATGACAACCGCATAGCATAATACCTTTCTTTAACTCTCTCTGGCTAGAGGTTTTCAATGAATGTTGAGTATATGTTCTGATAGAAATGCCAGAGTGGTCACATTCAGGCAACAATTTAATTATAGCCAACTTCAGAGTAAATGCTTTTAATTAATTTCTGGGAGAAGAAAAGAATTCTGAAAATAAATTAATTATTTTTATCATTCAGGTGTCAAAAACTATCCGTTAAATCGTGCTTCTAGTAGATAAACAACAAAGAGAAAGTATCCATACTGCAATCAGTAAGCCTATCTAAACTAATTTAAAATTTGGAAGTAAGAAAATTACGAATCTGACTAGGTGATGCTATATAAAAGCACAGCGTATAAACCATACACATACATACACCTCCTTCCTTGCAGTTATACAGAATCTGGCCAGCAGAAATCAGCTAAAAGATTTCGAGCAAACAGCTAAAAGTTTTTGGGCCAGAGGCTGAACCACACCAAATCATGCTATTATGTTTTCAATAACAGTAAAAAGGGTGATGGTAAAGTATTAGAAGTCTCTGATCTTAGATATAAAACTCTCTGTATACTATTGTTATCGTTCAATCCACTACCTGCTGGGCTGGGCTGTCTACCAAAAAAGTTATTCTCAATGTTTAATTCTCTTTACAAAGACAATGAACATAAAGCTAAAAGAAGAAAAAAATCTTCACACAAAACAACATATGAATTGAATATGTTGTTAAAAAACATTTTTTCTTACACTTGACAAAAGAATTGATTTACTGTGAAGTTTCTGATCTAGAAATGGAATGACCGGAAACTTCACATTAGCGACAAGCAGAATAAAAACAAACCCAAGACATACAGAAGTTTTTAATATGAAATCAAAATGGTCAAATAAATGAAGCATCAATGAAAACTTTCATTGTGGAAGGAGCAATTAAGTAGGAGAGCATAAATACTGACCTGGAAGTCAAGCTGGTTGGAGGAGGGATGAAAGCAGCAATTTGGAGAAAAACAGATAGCAAGGAAGACAGCAAAAGAGAATAAAGGGAGGAACACATTAGTTCTTTAAAAATATAACAAGCAGATGTTATATTAGCAGATTCTTTTTAAAATAAAAAAAAAATAAAACTCAGAAAAAAAAAAAAAAAAAGGAAAGGGAAAGCAAAAAGTAAAATAAAATTCCTGTAGCAGTATATCCTTGCTGCACACTGAATAAAACAGAAATTTTAAAGTAAAATGGCTTCTTGTCATTTATGGGCTGCAGAAAGTCATCCATATTTATATCCATCTGAATGCATATACACACTGAGTGGAACAATAAATTAGGGAGATATTGGTAGTGTTTGCTGCCACACAAATACCTCATCATATACCACAGTGTTTTTTTTTTTGAACTGACATTTGTTTGGTGACCCACATTCACCAAGTCTTCCTATAAAGGCCAACACAACAATTTGGCAGCTTGTTCAAAGGTATTATTTAGAAGTTCACAAAGCACTGTACCTAATAATCAAAGACAGAGATTTGCTTCCCTAGGAAATACAGCCCCTCATAATGCTGGCAGCAATTTTTTTTCTTCGGTTTGAAGAACAAGGTTAATACTGCAACACTGAAAATACAGTGATGTTTGATCACTTTTTTTGTTAAAAAGTACCTAATGTGCACTTTCAATTAAGAAAAAAAAAAATCCCTGCCTGGCTGCCTAACACCCAGCTTGACTAATCCTTTAAAAGCTGTCACCAGTGCACAGATTTTCATTCACTTATGAACTGGAAATTTTTTTAAAGCCACAAAAATACTTTTTTTTTTTAATGCAATCGTTCCATATGCTGATGTTTTGCCATTTATGTAATGGATTGTCAGTGCTATGTGGACTCATATTTGTCAGAATTCAAACCCAAATCAATTCAGAATGAATTAATTGTAGTCTGAACACCTTGAGCTTAAATGCATATCTATAGTGTTATCACCCAAAACTTACTGCTGCGTATGAGAATTCAGTAAGAAAAACCCAAAACTTCTTGTTTAAAAAAGAACTGGTTTTGTCTCATAGCTAGTGTAGCATTTTTAAATGAGCTCTTGCATTGTTGTAAGCTCTGCTGAGAAGCTACACTTGATCAAGCAAATGACCAACCATCTAGCATACCACTGGATAACAGCAGATCCAAGATTTTGCAATCTAAACTATGTTCTCATCACTTACTTTCTCGTTTCAGTCTAAATTTATTAATGGACAATTTACATCCATTGTATTAGGTGCCAGCAGCCTTTTACGGAAATCACTTTTCTTTCACTGCAGTGCTTACCCCTTCCCATATTTATAGAGAACAAGCATCCCTACTGAGCCTTTGTTTTGCCAGATAAACACACCACTGGTGTTTGGAGGACTCCTGTGACATGAGCACTCCATTATTTTAATCATCCTACCAGCACACTCTACACCTGTTTCCAGTTTTTATCCAACCTTCTCCAGGATGACTGATGAGAAGTGCATAGCAGTGTTCCACACGGAGTCTTGCTAGTGCTTGATGACGTTAATACCTTCCTATCCATACTGCAGACGTTTATTCTGACATCAGGATTCACACCTCATTATTTAGATGTCTCCTTCATTATTTACATGGATCATAATGAGACTGACATAAGCAAATTCATCGAATCTTTCTCTTCCTAAACTGCATCAATGATTACCCTTAGCTTCCAGCAGCCAGTCTTACTGCTCCTAACATCACAGTCATACATTTTGTACTATTGTATTTCACTTAATTTCACGATTCAAACTCCCTAGCATATTTGATAAATATACCTTTCATTCTAACACCATTAGTAAAAGCATTAAACAATACACTCCTTCCATCCTGAAGTTCCGTTTCAGCTGCAGTTACCTCCCTTTGGCTAGGTCCTTCACATAAAATTTAAGCTGATCACTATCTCACCCAGTTTCATTTACATTATCAAAAAAAAACCCAAAACCAAACCAAACCCTGCATCACATTTCCTTCATGAAGAAAACCAAAGAAAAACATCAAGCTAAGTTTACAAAAAGTATGTTATGCTGAGATATATTGCATTTCATTTTAACCTGTTCTCATCATAAAGATAAATCGTGACAGATATAATAATACAATTATCAAACAGCTTAGTATAGGAGGAGGAATTTGTTCTCCTATGTGACAATACGAAGAAATAAAATACAAAATTAATATATATGGAGTAATTTAATAAATGGAACAACTTGTTTTTATATATGAGGAATAGTATGAATAGTGATGCAACTCAGAAGTGTGATAGTTTGAGGCAAGAAAATTCACATTAAAACTAAAATAATTACCATTCATATAAAATCAGCTTCAGGATTATTAATAATGTTCATCTGCCATATAGCATACACTTACAAATTCAATTACCCATGTCTTGAAGCAGATGTATCTACCTTTGAGTATTTGACACTTCCTGTGTCAATATTTTCTGAAAAATAGTAGGGCATTAGTATTCATCATCTTGTTCTAATTTGTAAATGATTTTATTATAAATGTTTTTATTTTTCAAACTGAGTTATACAATCATATATCATGCTGATGAATTTGTATGTGAATATAATAAATACTCTGAAAGTACTACAGCTTGCAATACTCTAGATTATAACTCTCTCAGAAATTTATGTTTATAAATTTTGAGAATTTATGCTATTGCAATTATCTTGTAATGGAAAACTGCTGGCATAGCAGCAAGCATGGATCCCAGCAAGCTATTAACAACCACATACATTCCAAAAGAGCATTCATTTTTCTAGAAAACCTCAGAGACACCCTTGCATCTGAAGTTAGGGAAAATGTTGAAGATGTTTCTTTTCTGAGCAAGAAAAAAAAAAGACCAAGAAAAAGGAAGGAGAGAAAACAGCAACCTAGAGCACATTATATGAATTAGAAAACAGCAGGACAAGAAGGAAAGAACATTTTCAAACATGCTTCTGTTAAAGTTGCAGTCATTTTCACAATGCTTTATTCCCATAAAGTGGGTAAACTGAACTTTGGCTCCACCTCTTCCCTTCAATAATGAGCCAATCAAGTCATTACAAGCAGAAAAAGTAGTAGCACTTCATAAAACATTACAGCAATTTACACTCCACCTATAACCCCCTAGAAAAGGGAATTGCAACATCAAAGTTCCCTCTCTAGGGACATCAACAGGTGTCACAGTTTTATACAGATTTAGGTCTTTAGGCCAATATTTTCAGAAAATAAGAAAGAAGGAGAGAAAATAAATTAAATTTTAGAGAAACCTAAAGTGAGCCTGATTAGTAAGAAGGGTTAGAAACCCTCTCTTTAAATACATTTCCCTATTACACCTTTATATTGGTAGCAGATTTCTAGCCTTACTGTACTAATCAACAAATTTCTGCCTGTGCTTATACATGGTGCAAAGTAGTTTTAGGATTCCAAAAGCAGGTAAAGGCTGTAACTTCTGCTGATGAAATCAATAATAGATAATTTTAACATAAATTATTTTTTTCCCTAGTTTACAATAATTAAGATATATACAGTATGTGTATAGGAATTTGGAATTAATCTTGAAAGTGATAAATAAGTTAACTGAAGTGAGAAACTGCATTAAAGTTTAGAGAATTCACAAACAAATCTTAAGAGTACGATGATTCGCCAAAATTACAACATACTACTGACCTTAGCTGGTCATGCCACATAGCTTATTGTAAGCATTATGGAAGCACTTAAACATTCATAGCAAAGCTTATAGCTTCATCACATTCAAAACAAGGTCTATCCTGTTTAAAAAGTCTGTGCTTACTCAGTGGTACCAAGTTATTTTCTGTAAAGATATATCAGGATCAACACACTCATCAATGATTATAGATTAGAAACTGGTGTCCCAGACTTTCACTAATAAAAGTGCATCAAATTTAAAAAAAAAACACAAACTAAATAAGAGGTCCTGTGCTGGCAAGGTCATAGTAATCTCTCTGCATCCCTTGGCTCCTTGTTTCTTTGTAATCATTGTTGTGTAATCAATAATTCTCAACTGAATTCAAATAAAGCTACTAATCTATATAAATTCTTTATCTCCTTTTCACATAAAATATTTAAATTAACATTTACTAAAAATTTTAGATCAAAAACTTCACTACTTCATCATGTTCTTTTAATCTTGTCATAGTATAATTCAACCATTCAACACATATATGATTGTCACATAATAAAGCTCTCAAGATTATCCTCTTGAACAAAAGTTTTGCTCACCTACTATTCTGTCTAATGTCACACAGTAACTCAGTCGGTTTTATAGCCCGATGAGGATATCAGTTACTCTTTTTGTAAAAACTATAGTCAGTTTCCACCAGCTTGGTCACACCTGGAGTCTCTATATTACAAACCCCTACAGGATATGCATTACTAGACGGAAATAGGCAGCACCACACAAATTCACTAATCATGTTATCTTTTTCCAAAATGCTGCGTTAGAATTTTGAATAATTTAGGCAGAACTCACAGTGATGATGCATAAAGTGATCAGTCTTCATTACTAGCTTCCTCTGGTATCTACTTAACACATTAAAATCAGTGCAAACACTAGAGTATTATAAATGTCTTCTGATTTGGCAAGAGAGGTAGCTGCCAATTAAAGTTGTCACATGAACACCAGTTCTATTTTGAGTACAAATCTCCTTATTCACTTTAAATTTGAGGCCTCAGTTCTCATGACAATTTGATAACTATATGCCTTTTATTATTTCCATTATCAAACCTTTGCCCAATATCTGCAGAAAAAAAGATACATATTGGAGATTGTGAAGGTTGATGTTATGATCAATAAGAGATGTTCTACACATCTTCCTTTCCAAGGTTTCCCTCACCCTGAGGTAAACATTTCTGATAGACCTTCT
Organism: Merops nubicus; assembly: GCF_000691845.1. Lineage (NCBI taxonomy): Eukaryota > Metazoa > Chordata > Aves > Coraciiformes > Meropidae > Merops > Merops nubicus. The sequence goes on along the minus strand of NW_008618839.1, from coordinate 43,508 downwards.
CATCTTTAACGGAAAGTCTCCCTACTAGGATGTAGCAGTCCTATATCTTGACTGGAATGATAGCAATAATCACAATGAGATTCCTTATACTTCTCTTCTGAAATTAAGAAGCACTTTTCTTTCAATGTGAACACTAGAAAACAATCATATAAAATACTGGAAAACATAAAATTCTTTCTTTCATTTACCAAAACGTGGCTAAGTAAAGGAAGGGAAAACCAAATCAGATCCACGTAAATTGCTTGTCAATCAAATAAATTGCAGCATATCATATGGGAAAATGTTCCAAGAATCATTTAATTATGAAAAGCATGAAACAAATAGATCCCCAAGTCTCCCTGTCTCCTTTAAGGAAAGACTGTACAACCTTTTCTGAAATAAGACAAACACTGCCTAGTCGATGTCAAAAAATATTTCTATGAAGTGGGCAAAGGCTGCAGAAACACTGAGAAAAAGTTAGAACTATTATTAAATAGTCATGAGACTGGTTAGAAATACTTACCAATACTTTTAAAGATCTCTGAGAACTAGTGATGCTGTTCACACTGAAGCAACACATGACAGTTTTGATTCACCAGTTAGTAAAAAGACAGGACTGCTCCCCAACGTTGTTGCCCGGGAGGGGTTTTGCCACTGTAAATTGCATATGGCTTTTCCCATATGTGTTCCTTTTATGGAGACTACTAAAAAAAGTGGCAATCTTAAATAGTTCCAAAGTCAGCACACAAGAGATGCAGTGCTCAGGTAGCCATTTTTCTTCATTTCTGATTCAATTTTACAGGACATAACAAATATTCTGTTAAAAAACATTCTACTCTTAACTTCTCTACTCTGCAATGAAGATCAAGTAAATAAAAACGTCACTCAATGTAAGACAAGGAATACAAGAATTACCTTTCTAACTCAGCAATTTTCTTATCTTTGTCATTCTTCTCATTCTCTACTTCCTTGAGTATTTCTAGAAGTCTGTCAACCTCAGCCTGAGCTTTGCCACATTCTTCTCTATAGTACGATGCCTCTTTATCAAGCTGTTTCATTCTGTCTGCAAATTCTGGATTCATCCGTGCCTCCTCTTCAGCCTCATGAGCCTTCAGAATTAATATTTTTTAAAAAATAAGGATGACAATAACTTATATAGCTTTAAGAGCTTCACTTCTTCAGTTTGGGAGTTCAAATTTTCATTAAAAAGGATTATGGGTATTTCTGTCTGATGACAGTATTTTCTACAGAAGCATTATTAAGAAAAAAAAAAAAAAAGGAATTAAAATATCCTCAGTCTAAAATTATAGCCAAATGCTGTCATCCTGAAGGGGGAGGGAACTTATGAAGGTTTTTTACATTTAAAGTGATCATGGTTTAAAAGTTTTTTCAAATTTAAAAAAAAGAAAACGCACCTTGAAATTAATTTCATTCACATTAAGATTTTACAGTCTTTCAAATGTATAGATAATTTCTTAATAAATAATATTCTCTCTCTTTCCCCATGTATATATATACAAACACAGATATTTATATATATACTGTAATCTGTATCACCATGTTTCAAACAGTTTGAAACAAAGAATTTAAAAGGAAGAAATAGTGCTTATGCAGATCAATAAACTAAGAAGTTCTTTCAGCAGACATTTTACCCAATAATCCTTTTTCTCTTATTGTTAATACTTAACCTGAAACATCAGAAGAACAAGCCCATTGGTGGAAACAGCACAAACCTGGCAAACACATGCATGGATGGGTGGCAGTTTCACAGACAAGAAAACACAATGAATACAACAACAGTGCAGAGCCCAATCTTACTCCCATCAAACCTAATGGCAAAACCCCAATTAACTTCAATGGGAGCATGATCTGGCATCAAGTGTTTTAAACTGTTGGCTGAAATAATCACAGACAGATGGAAACAACAATGCACTGCAATGCTTAGCCTACCCCTTGCTTCCCATTATTCCTAATTGGCATCTTGAAAGAGCAGGCAAGGAAAAAACAAGTAGTTTAAGGCAGTGCACATTAAACATAGAAAATTCAGATAAAATTCTCTTCACATACAGGAATTTTACAGAAAATCAGGGTATTTAGAACCTAAAGTCCTCCAACTATCTTATAATACAGAGAAGATGTGGATTTACTTATCCTTCTTAATTTCAGGGAATAGACAATGCAAGCAAGCAATGAAAGAAATGCAGATCAAAATGAATCATGCATGGTTTGGAAAGAATTATTATAAACTACAGACACTAGAAGGTTCATATTCTTTGCAATGGTTCAAATTTTCTGTATAAGTACAAGTCTGGGTTTATTATAAATACAACAATTAAAAAATGAAATTACTAGGGAAGAAACTTATGGGGTTTGCATGTAACATATCTTTTAAGCATGAGGATAATAAAAAAGATAGGAGATTTTAAGTGTTATCTATCCTGCTGTGAGGTTTGTATTCAGAAGAAATACTTGGTTACAAAAGTAAGCCAAGGGAATGACATGAGAAGCCTACTAAACCTATTGGCCTTGCTCTTCAGATTCTCTATTTTAGATAACAGTACATGCTCCAACCCTGAATTCTATGCAGATGCAGGACCTTCCTAACACATCTCATTTCAAGGTAACATCTAAACAATATCTGGATTTCACTGTTTTAGTGAGTTGCTACAAACAGATTTCTTTTCATCCTCATAAATCTTCCTGCTTTAACAATAATCTTTATTTTATACCTGGTGTTAATTGTGTTAAGAAATTTACTTTAATCTAGCTTCATAATTTTTGAACTAAATGTAATACTCAGGCTCAGGGCAAATTATGTGCAAGACTGTGTACCAATTTCCAGCTGCAAACCACTTAATTTTCCATTAGCTGTATTAAGATATTATACAATGTTTTATCTCTACTAAATGAACACCAAGTGTTCTTTTGCAAAGAATAAAAATCATTCCATAGGCTGGTAGAGGTAAATTCAGTCTATTAAGAAAAGTACACAACTTACCTCCCATCTTTAAGATACTAAGAAAATTATGCAAAGAGCATGTTGTTCTCTATTGTTCCTCAGATTTTTCCTGAGGGCAAACTGAGAATATTGCAGCTCCCCACTAGTTGTTAGCACTCTTTCATAATTATTTCTTTTTTTGCGTGATAGTGTCACCAATGCAAAAGTGCCAAATGTTCAACTATCATAGACTACTGCTGTAACACAGCAGCCCAGAAATGTACTGAACAAATTATCTACTGCACAGCTTAGAACTAAAACAACACCTGAAATTACAGATATAAATTATATTCTTCAGTTTAGCCCTATAAACTTTGCTCAATATCATGTTAAAGAAATGGTTACGGGCAAAATTATTTTCAATTCTTGTGCTTTCTGTGAGACCCATGCCATTCCCTATCTATGGGATATGTTTTTGGGAAGTTCTGTAGCACAGACTTGGTCACTGTATTTCCCCATGGTTTTGAACGCAATGCAGAACCTATAAGGTATAATTAAATCCAATGTGGTTAAGCATCTACCTTATACAGGGATTTGAGGTGTAGCAGTTATCCATAATGCCACATGTAAATCAGTATAAGCATTCCGTTCAAACACAAGTATAAGATTATTCTAGTCTTTAAAAAAAAAAAAACAAAAACAGAAGGTCCCAGTTTTGTAAATCACCAGTCAAGTTGGCTGCCTCTACTTTTATAAGTACTTCCTATAGAATATTGACAGAAATCAGATTTCTACAAAGGCATTGGTTTAACGAGGAAAGAAGGAAAGTTAGTTAAAAAAAGGAGAGCAAGAACATACAACATTTCTGAAAAAGAGCTTTCTGCAGGTGGTAGGTACCCCAACTTGCAATGAGTCCCTTTAAAGGAATCATTATGTTGAAAACAAAGCTGCTGATATTAAAAGAGAGCAAAAGACAATCCATCTGACATTCCTAGGACAGAGCCATAGAATGAGTTAGGAGATCCTCGTTACATTCTATGGCTTTGAAAGATGTGTTTGGATTTAAACTGCACACTTTTTTAATTGTTATATACAGATCAGGGGTGATTTGTTGACAGATGGAACTTGACTTTTGAGGTCAAACAGTAGGTCCAAAGGAGGTGAAAGGTATCTCAGCTGATACTGACTCTGCTCCTACCCGGACAGGGCAGATTTCTTTGGCTTTTTTGTAGACTATAGGAGACAGGCTTGGACCACATCTGTTTTCCTGGGAAAAATACATTTTCTGGTTTTATAAGGCTTTTATGAGTAAGAGTGACTGGGACATGCATACCTTTCAGCAGCAAAGTAATTGATCGCTTAGTCTGTATCTGTAAATGATAATACTCAAGTGTGCAGATTAGGCTAGTTTCAAACTAGCCTAAATGATGCTTTGTCTTTCAATTTTGTGACTATGTTGTTGTATGCTACTTTTATAATTCAATAAAAATAGCATATCATTATCATTAAATTTTCATTTATTTTTACTAGTAATTATGTATCTGTTCTTATATTTTCTTAAGTACTAACAGCACTTTAGATGTAAAGTAACTTTTCCTTACGTAAAACACAAATTTCCTATAGAAGAAATACCATAATAGTGTGGCACAGACATGCAATGTGAATTATTTACACTATTAAAATTTTGTGATACAATCATGCATGAATTCTTCTGCACAACAGAAATGGATGGATAGAGTATTTAATATTTAAAGCTTCAGACACAAACATACATAGAAATCAACAGATTACTTCATAAAAGAATAAACTGAACAGCAGAATTGACATGCAAGGAATTACTTTGTAAGATCCTTCAAATTCCATTACTTTCAATAATAAACTAAAAAAGTGGCTGCTTTTTTTTTGTAGTCTCCTTAAATTTAAAAGGTTTGGGTTTTGTTTTTTTTTGAGTGGAGGGGAGAGAAGGACGTTGTTTTTTAACTTCAGGGACTGCTCTAAGCAAGTAAGAGTACATTCTGCAAGTAATTCGAATTTTAATCTGACAATGCTCTGATGGAGCATTTGGAAAATTAAGTCTATATCACTCAGAAAAATGTTCAGCTGAACTCCAAGGTACATCTTTATATTTCCATTGCAGTACAAAAACAATCATGTAGTTTCTTATAACCAGTTTTACACAAGAAATCATTGGGCTTTTCAAAAAGTTCACCTTTCTAAAGGAAGAAATGTGTGCCCAGATCTGTTCACATCTTATTCACACCGGTGAATACATTGTGAAATCATTTGCTAGAGTGTGCAAGACTTGTACCCTTTCTGTATCATCTCCGCTTCAGTACCTAAGTGTGTATAAAATACTTTTATTCATTGCTGTATTTTAAAAACATTAGATTCAGCAATAAATTAAAGTCTTGAGAGTTGATACTTTTGTGACATAGTAGAAAAAACACATTCCACCACGAAAAAAAACAAAAGCTATATTACTGCATGGGCTACAAGAAGTCTACTCAGAGGCTGACTGTTATTTCTCTGACACATGAAAACAAACAAGCATTAAAACTTTAGTACTTTAAGATAAGATTGCCATCTGTCCTTTTATAGCATCATTATTCTCAAACAACAACAGCAGCAAGAAAACAGTGTACTAAGTAAGGTATCATAATGATTTGCAGTAAAAAAATGTTTCAAGTAACTGTTATTATGTCACCTTAAGGAACAAAGCTCCTGGCCTTATAGAATTCAGAGAATATGTTGCCATTGACTTTAACCAAATGACAATTTAATTTCAAGATCTTAGGTGGTTTGGAAGGAGAAGAGAATCATTACTACTTAAATTGCTAAAAGTAGGCTGATATGTGTAAGTAGGAAAAGAAAACAGATGAGCAAGAAAAGTTTATTTAACAAAACCTGTCTCTCAGATACACTACAATTGCTGCCTGGTGCCGAAGGAAAAGGATCTTGTGTCCATTATTTCAGAACTGTCAACAGGCTGACCTTTTGAAAATCAAGCACATAAAGGCAGAAAAAATAAAATTAAAGAAAAGATTGACTGGTTTTGGAATACCACACACAAATAGACTAGGAAGTAACAAACAAATTCCATACAGCTGAATAACTAATATTGAAATAACGACTGGAAAGCATTTATGAAAATCAAGAGGAAAAGCTAACACAAAAAAGACTCCAGTCTGAAAAGACATGCACAGTAGGAGTGCCAATGATATGAACAGAAAAACACAAAGGTGAGCCAAGGTGTTAGAGGAAAAAAAGGGTTTATTATTCAAAGGGAAAAAGCTCTTCAACCAGCAGTGTAGTGTGCTGGATGGTAGAGGTGACAGCATCAGGTCTTTTGCTTTTTAAAATCAGTTTATATGTGGATAAAAACAGTTAACCAATAACTTTAAAAGGAAACAGAATATTCTGTGAGATTCTCTTTTCCCATACGTAAGTCGTGACATATCCATTACATGGTTAAAAGCTACAAAAATTAGCAATAATAGACTCCAAGGCTGGAATCCTTACATTAATGTCAAAATTCTCATTGACTTCAGTGAAGCCAATACCTCTCCTAATGCACAGTATCACATTACTTAAGCTACAAACCCAGGTCTTCTATATATACACTATTCTAATTACATGGTCATCAGCTATGATTAATATGTAAACTATAGCTTATAAATTGCTATTACAGTTACATCTTTGTTTCTGTCCTGTGATGCTCACAGCACATTAAGTGCAACTACTTCAGAGAAAAAAAAGAAAAATGAAAAAAAAAATACCTTCTCTGCAGAGAGAATGTTTGTTACTGCTCTTCCTCAAAATGAAAAAAAACCCAGTGAAGTCAAAAGGGTAGATATTGTGCAATTAAAACAGGTATTGGCAAGAATAATAATGCTAAACAAAACAAACTAACACCATCTGGCTTTTTCAAATACTGTCCTTTGCATTCATCATTTTATATTTCACCATTTCCTTCAATTAAATACGTTTCCATATGCTTAATGTATACAGGCTGAATGTATATGATGTTTTATAAGTAAAACTGATCTGAATATTTTAATCATATGGACTTTTAAAAATAGTATCAATCACTTCCTAGAAATTGTTGTTCACAAAGTGAACTCACTTCAGCGTAACAGACTAAATTGGATGTTATTTAACTTTGAAGGATCAAATAAAGTACTGCAGAAGGAGGAATTATAAAGCAAAAAAAAAAAAAACAAAACACTGCATGCTTTTTCTATTGGAGAAGTTGAGGACCTAAAGGCTACGATGTTCGTTTTCTCAGAAATACCATATATACCTATTTAATATATTTCATATTCTTAAAATGGCCTTGAAGTCCACAAAGTTGATTTATCTGGATATAATAAATATAGCATAGTGAGCATCAGACATATTCTGCAAAACTCCACAGAGGAAGAGCACAACACAGTAAGGTAATGGATCCTCATGCTTTCATATGTTACAGCGGGCATTTCAAAAATGAACTTACTGGATTGTACATCTGATTGAACAACTGTTCAGCTTGCTACATTGCAAAATTGGAAGGGAGTGAAGCACAGACAGGAAAAGAAGGAAAGATCCAGGAAAACAGCATTAGCTCAACAAAACCAGTGCATTTGCACAGAAGAACTTGTCATAAAAAAAAAAGTCAAAATTTAAGATTCTAAACATTCCTCGGTGAAAGTGAGAGGCACTGGGGAAAAATAAATGTTGACTTTGGCTCCTAAAAAAGAATAGCTGGAGTAAGAATTTAAGGTTTGTGTTACTTTCCCTTTCTCAAGTTAAATAACCCATGAAATAAAGAAAGGTGTCCACTTTTGATGATACATTAAGTGCTGGTCTCAAGCAATGAATCATGAGAAGTGCTTTTGGCTGAGGTTGCAATTTATCACCAAAGCTTCAAAGATGGTAATAATAAAAGATTAATTAAATTGTATCATTAAATTTATTACTTTCCTTTTGTTTAACACAAGACTGAATTTTCTATGCAGAATGACTTTTGAACAGTACAGCTTGGCAAGAAGTACTTTAGCAACTGCAAATATGTCAGTAAGCAAGTAAATTTAAGGTAATGAAAAACAACAAAACGAGGAAATCCTAGAGTGGATAATAAGATTATATATATACACACACATATATATAAAGCACTTAGCTACCTACTAGATA